>NC_051164.1:77916872-78174779 GCF_013339745.2 Dermacentor silvarum
GAGCAATCACGGGGGGCGCATGACGACGCGATCAGTGCCCATTAGTGCACAAAGTTGACCTCAAGAAGAGTGAATATCGCTGTTTCGTCACGAACATCTCGTGCGGTCGTCCTGATAGCAAAAGCGGTCAGGACGACAGCAGCTTCGCTGGACATCAAGAGAGGAAACAATCGAACATATCCTGTGTCATTGTCCCCGCTACAGCTCCCAGACAGTCGCTCGTGACGGCGTTGGCACGCCTCGACGACCGCGCGCTTTCTGAGCAGACGTTCGTGGAAGGCCAGCTGATGTGGTCTTCTCCGGTGAATCGACCTGTTTGATTGACTGTGACACTCTTGCGTTCCTTTGTGTGTGTGTAATCCGGTTGGCTACCCTACACTGGAGGACGGGGGAGGGGGAGATAGAAATATATATATATATATATATATATATATATATATATATATATATATATATATATATATATATATATATACAAAAAACCGGCAGACTCAACTCCAGTTGAAATCTACGAAGCATTCTCGGTGTGAGTGGCTCGTGAGCCATTGTGAGCATATGGAGTGTGGTTTTCGAGGTGTAAATAATATTAGTAATAAAGAGCAGCATGTGATAGGAAGGAATGATTTTATTTACAGCGAATTATAGACAGGCTGGATATTATATACACATAAGTACATGCAGTAAACCGTATATAAATGTCTTCGCTTTTTTTTCAGTGGTGGTTCGCCGTGTCGTCTTGCACTCGAGGTGTTGCTGATGCGTCGGTTTCGTTTAGTAAAATTGGGGATCTAAACCCGCCAAGCGCCTCAACACACTAGGTGCCCGCAGTAAAGGGTTTTCTATGCAGCTTGTCGACGCATGCGACCATGGTGTAAGTTTCAATACCAGGCTTTTGTGCTATAGAGGTCCAGTGTTCGAATTCTGCCGTCGCAGAAATTTAATAATGTTCAAGGAATCCACGCTGTATTTTGCTAAAACTGAATCCAAAAGGACAAAGTTTAGGCAAATCCATCTACTAACCATTATTACATGCTGGATAAATCGCCCTGCCTGTATCCCGTAGACACCAGCGACATAATTTTCTCTATGAATTATTGTATGAAACTATGCTCGGAAACTACTTTATCGCTGCACCCTTCTTAGATAGCGCCACCATCCCCCTAAATGTGTTCAGAGTTAGAGGCCAGACACGTAGAGAAAGGTTCCTGGAACTCCTAAAGAAAGCTTCGCTTAAAAAAAAAGTCCCAGGCCTGCGCGGCACACGCAGCGCAGTCACAGCGTAAGCTGGAGGAGCGACTCAAGAGTAGCTCCAATTTCGGCAACCATTTCGGCAACAGGGTCTTCGTGGCGAAGTCTCTTCGCCTCGTTTTCACTAGAACCATCTGAACTGCCCGCCCGGCGTCGACGACGATCTGCGGCTTGTAAGGCTCTCTGCACAGCAGTCTGCTGAGCCAGATGATGCCTGGCTGCGGTCACGCACGTAGCTCTACGATTCGCTTCTTCAGCAGCTGTTCGTACCTTGCGAGGAGGCTCCATAACGTGTACCGAAGAGGTATCCAGTATACGTGGCACGCATTTCACATCGCTTGACCCGTGGCACGGTACGTCGTCGTTGTTGTTAATTATGATGATGTTTATTGGCATCTTCAAAACGGGGTCGTGACAAATAGTCACCTATAGCCTGCTTGAGCTAACCAGGTCCAGCTACATGGAGCATGCAACTGCTATATGCAACTGCGTCATGTCGGGACACGTGGTGGAATATTACTGAACTACAAAGCAAATTTTGTACGTATACAAGCTACGCGGCACGCATGTCACATGGCGTGTCAAATGGCACGATACGATGTTAATGGTGATGATTATGATATAATAGCATTTCCTTTGAAACGGGACGGTGACAGTCACCTAGCCCGCTTGAATTAATCAGGTATGACATACATGTTTTATTAGATCAATAGTTAAACATCCCCATAATCTTCTTTTTCTTCCACAAGACTTCTCCATCTACCTTGTAACGCTACATATGCAACTGCTACATGGCGCGCCCCCTGGTGTAATATTTTGCTACTGAAATTCAAATGGTAAACGCATACACGCTTCCCGGCGCGCATCTCACATCGCAAGACAAGTGGCAGGATACGATGCCGATGATGATGATTTATAGACAAGTACCCAGCTTGATTTAATCAGGTACACAATATATTTTTTCTAGCATTCATGCATACAACTCCTTAAAATTATTTTTCTTCCTCAAACCTTCTTTCTTGTACCGTTACCTGTGCATCTGCTACAAAGCGTTCTACCTGGTGTAATAATATGCAACTGCAATGCACGTATCGACGCTATGCGGCAACGATGCCTCATCGCGTGTATTGGGGAAAAAAAAAGCAGGGAAGAGATTGATACGACCGGATCTCTTACAGTCATAGGAGCGGCACAAGGCAGATTTTGAAGGAAGAAAAAAAAAGATTAAGGAGATGTATACAGAAATGCTAGATAAAAACGTTTATAGCATACCTGATTAAATCAAGCAGGCTAGGTGATCGTTTGTAACAGCCCCGTTTCACAGGAGATGAAATTAAATCATTATCATCATCGTGTCTCCTCGCACGCTAGGGAGCGTTTATTGGGCATTTTCCCGCTGCCTGATAGCAAGCGATGGCGTTGCTAAGTGGGAGAGTATATGACTCCCGCGCAGCGGGCCCGGGCTCGATTGTTGGCGGGAATTGGGTTCCTTTTTTATCTCATTTTCGGCCATAGCGGTTACGGACACCGACCGGACACCGGCGGCGGCGACACCATCTCCAACCGAAACGGCTATTGGAATGAGCCCATAACAGCTTACGCTGTAATGAGGAGTGAGAGAGTAATAATTCCTGCACACTATTTCCGCGCAGTATAACGTGCAGCACAAGGCGATTTAATTACACCTAAAGCTATTTTATTGCAGGATTGTCGTGTTCAAGAACTCTAACGATACCGTCATCGCCCTCAGGTACGACAGCTTACGAGCCCGCCATTATAAAATGGTTTGTTTCGAAAATTAACCCGTTTAACCCGAACTTGAGCCCGTTCAGGCCTGAGGCCCAACATTTCAAGAGAAAGCCTATAAAAATTCGACAAAGCCCATCTCACGATGACAAGTCAATGGTGATGCGCTTAGCATTGACTCAATAAGGTGACGCAACGTACTGACACCATGGACACTCGGCGCCATCTAGCCCCACCGCCGCGAAGCCTGCGCGTGGCCTCCGAAATTCGTGGCGCGCCGGAGCGTGCGAACGCTTAGAAACGCATCATGCGGCAACCGGGCTCCCGTTTAGCACTTGTTTCTGGACACGCTGCACCATCTAGTGGCGCTGGCGAAAGTCCGTGCGTGGCCTCCGAGACAAGAAGTTTGCCGCGGCGCCGGCCGCGAATGATGAGAATGGTCCCTCGTTTGCCGCTCACCCACCGTCCCAACTCGGTGACCTAAGTTTGCGAGTGCTTCATTAAATAGCCGCACATACCCAGTGCATATGCGGCTCAGCTTCCTATAGGTGCACAACAAACTAGCTGCGCCCAACCCTTGTGAAATGGGTGCGACGCCGCTCAGCATGAAATAAATTCCAGGGATCTCTTCGTCACTTGTAGAACGGCACATTCCCAGTGGAACGTATCTGGTAACCCAAGTTGACGTCACAGACGCTCATTGATCAGCGATACACACCCACTGGCACGAATCCAGTAAATCAAGTCGTCATAAAAGAGGTTTATTGAAGACCAGCACACGCTCACTGCTATCTAGTCGGCGTCAGAGATTTCCTTCGAACAGCCGTGCCTATCCAGTGTCGTGATTACTGCGACCGACCCATGTCGGCATGAAAGAGGTTGATTGAAGAGCGACTCATATATATATACACATTGGCCGCATGCTCAGTGACTCAAGTTGTTCCGACGGTTGGCTTCGAACCCTGTTCGCTCCCTGCATCCACCGCCAGCATTATGAATGTGTCATCATAGAAATGTTTTCTTACTAATTAGTTATTCCCAGAATTTATGCGACCTGCGAACCTGTATGATGCGCTATTGTAAACCCGCACTATCTATTTATCTTTTGCTTGCTTGATTTTTACAGCGAAGCTGTCTTTGGTTAGGGTTCTATGCGTTTTTCGTGTCCGTCAACAGATCGGCGTGTGCAAAACTCAGCTCCCGAATTTGATGCGAAATTGCTTCATTCTATGCAAAAAGCTTCTACGTCTTTTGCATTTTCAGTAGATTAGTTATCAATAGGCACCATTTTCAAAATCAGTAGATTCACAGGTATAGAATAAGGGTTTCTCAAATATTTGCCGCTGTGCAACCCGCGTCAGCCATGTGTATAAGCTCGCACCGCCCTCTTGCCGTCGTTCCAAGTGGTTGCGTGCATAGTTTCCGTTCTCTCTACCGGCGTGGCGGTCCCATCGCGCCTCCACGTGAGTGCATGCCACCGATCAAGTCCGCCGATCACAATAAAAGTGTGTGTGCGTGTCTCTTTCTTCGCAATGACCGCCGTCGCCGCTCAAGACAAATAAAATTAGCTCATACCTTTGATCTAAATTCTGTGCCACCTCTATGCCGTACGCTAAACAGCCTCGCTGGTAATTCACCTTCACAGCAATGGAAAGGTGCGTGCTTATTTTTGTAATTTTTGTTCATAAATATGTCCTAATTATTGTCTTGTTGTTAATGTACCCACTCCCTCTCGAAAATAATTCCGGACTCTGAGGGTGGTGTAACAAACAAATAAATAAATCCCCCCTCCACCAATTTATTTTCTTCCAAAGGCCTAATCTGTCTTACGCTATCTTTCTGGGAGCTTCAAGAAGGCGTGTTGAGATTAGTATTCAATCGGCGATCACTTTTTAAACAAGGCGAAATAAAGAGATTCCACAGCATAACCAAATTTGCAGGAAGTTCGTTTCGATAACCTTGTCTTGAATTTGTTTGTGTATGTTTGAATCTCTGCGAGCATTTAAATAGAACCATAGAGCGAAACGTGGGCACTGGCTTAGAATAAGAATTCCCGGCTAACAACGTTAATGAGCTCCAGGCAGTCCGGCACTTCACATTATGCCTCTGCTGCGGACAGCGTTCGAAGATAAACGAATACGAGGGAAACAGTAGCGGTCACTTGTAAAAAAAGAAAAAAAAAGAAAAAAAAGAAAAATGTGCAGAAAATAACAGCGCCCATCTCTTATTGTAATAACTATAACGTTGAGATTGTTAATTAAAACTGGATTATTTCGTATGCCAAGAAGAACGTAGATTTTTTATCTTAAAGAGAATGCCGCCTTTCATTCGAATTTCAGGCGAACTCACGCGCTGCGCCATAAGCAGGGGGTCGTGCGAACGGAACAGTTTCGTAATTACCAGTTACCTAAGCTACGGCCTGTCGAGGGTACTAGGGTAATTATCAAAATTCCCTTTTGAGCACGTAAAAAAGCAGGCTGTTCGGTTGCCTGTTTGTCCATGCTTTGGTCGTTTAATGAAGAGCAACAAAAAGCGACGCAAAACGCAGGAGTGAAGAAAGCTCGCAGTTTCACCAAATGTGGTGCAATGACATCACACGGATGTCAGCAATACTTTACGCAATGTAATGTATAGCTTAATTATGTGACCTCAATTTAAGACTGAGTGGTTTACCTTTAGTTATGTGAGTTGGCTTTGGGATTAAAGCTGTTTAACCTATTTCTACGAGTTGAATTTAGGTGAGAGTGTGTTTTTACGTTCCCAGCTGTGACATTCATAAGATGTATTGATGGACCAAAAAGAGTTTTCGATGCCAATGAAAGACACCAGCATATTCTGAACATAATATTGTGACGGAGGCGAGATGTACACGAAATATATATTTGCATATTTACAAAGAATAAGCAAGACAACACGGCGAAACCGACAAATGCGCAGGCATCCCGCGTATAGTCGCCGTCTTCCTTCTACCCGTTCACACATGCATGCAGTCGCCCCTGTAACAACCTATTTTTTCAAGCAAAGCTTGTATGGGGAACCAGCGCTGGAGTTTTGAGCTGACACACTAAGCCCCTTGTGGACATCGCGCGCATTGTTCAGTCATACAAACAGATGAAAATCCCCAGTGGCGGCATCGGTGGGCGACGTGCAAAACCCGTGAAAAAAATAAAAGAAACGTTCGAAGGCCGTCGTTATCCTTGCGTGGTTATTAATTGTTACAGCGAGAAAAGCCGTAATATCGCCCTATGATTCTATTAGTTTTCGTGAGAACTACGATCATGAGCAACGGCGACGTCGGATTCAGGCAGGCGCGATCGCACGCCGTTTAATATTCAACTATTTCTACAGCTTCTCCGGCATGATATCCGTGTGCATTTTATTTTATTGAAAGCGAAAGTGGCAATGCTTCTAGTAAAAAATGCTTCTAGTAAAAGAGAAGTGGCACGATACGATGCTGCTGCTGCTGCTGCTGATGATGATGATGGTGATTTTTGGCATCCCTTTGGAACGGGGTAGTGACATTTAGTCACCTAGCCTGCTTGATTTAACCAGATCTGCATTCTGACATTTTTGTATACATCTCCTTAATCTTTTCATTCCTCAAAACTTCTCCATCTACCTTGTACCGCTACCTATGCAACTGCTACATGGCGTGCCACCTGGTGCAATAATATGCAACTGCAATGCAAAGTGTGCACGTATCGAAGCTACGCGGCGCGCATCTCACATCGCGTGTAAAGTCCCTAAAAATTTTAGGGACTTTAATCGCGTGACTCCACGCGCGCTAGAACGCGTGTATAGGGCATATTTCCGCAAGATCCAGCAAGCGTTGGCGTGGCGCAGTGGTAAAGTGTCTGACTCCACGTAGAGGGTCCCCGGTTCGATCCCGGAAGGAACTGGGTATTTTTTTTAAGCTAAGCTCAGGGACCTGTGACCTGCGCCCTTGAACTACCCTTGTCACACGTGGGACCCAAAGAGACGAAATCACCAGCTCTTCCCCTGTCAAGAAAATTAGGGTAAGCGAAGCCTGTCGTCCGATTCTAGCGTGAGGGCTTCCGAAGCCCTGGCGAAACGTCAGCGAAGAGCCGCGGACCCCGAGTTGCGGGAGCGCGATGTTGAGGCCAAACGTCAGGGAAGAGCCGCCGACCCTGAGTTGAGGGCAAACGAAGCGCGGAACGCATGCGACAGTGTCGCCTTGCCACAAGCTTCGCTTGCCCCCATTTTCTCGACAGGGGAAGGACTCTGAATTTTTTTCTCATTCCTGGCGATAGCTGCGACGGACACCCACGGCGGCGGCGGCGGCGGACAACATATCTAACCGAAACGGCTATTGGAATGACCCCATTCTAGATTACGCTACAAAAATTATGCAGATTCAACGGGCATGCTGGAATCTATGTGAAGCGAAGCTCTCGTCAAGCAGGTAATGAAATGCTATAAATTTGCCCACTTTACTGGAAACTTGCGCGCGCCTGTGCTCTCGCGACTCTGTGCTACGTAATGTGACAAATCGTAACTTGGCTTGTATTTATTCATTTCTGATTTATTTTAAATGTACCAGCCACTTTTTGGTCAACTTCTGGCCTACTTGCGGGTATGTGATATTTGCATGACAAAAACTAATCATAATCAACACACGATCACGCTTCTTGGCCGATCCCCTGCGGTGGATATGCACCATTGTATATATGCAAATCATAACACACGGCGATCGGTTCTAATTATGGGGTTTTACGTGCCAAAACCACCATCTGATTATGATGCACGCCGTAGTGTGGGAGGACTCCGGATTAAATTGGGCCACCTGGGGTTCTTTAAGGTGCACCTAAAGCTAAGTACAAAGATGTTTTGTGCATTTCAGCCCATCGAAATGCGGCCGCCGTGGCCGCGATCCGATCCCACGACCATAACCGCTGAGCAACCACGGCGGGTAGGCGATCACTTCAAAGATCTAATTGGTAGCACGATATGTATAGCGACCGCTTCTTGGCCGATCTTCCGTTGAAGGTATCTGCTATAGTACGGAAAATATAATTATCATCAACATGCGGCAATCATCTGAAAGAGCTGGTTGGCGTTGGCACGATATGGTATCACCCGCTTCTTGGCCAATCTCCCTCCCGTTGTGGGCATGCGGCATTTCATAGACATCATCATCATCACCGTAATGAACACACGGACATGTTTTTTAGCCGTTTCCCTGTTGTGGAATATGTGCTTTAGTATGAAAATAATGATCATCATCAACACACAGAGATCATTTCAAAGAGATAATTGGTAGCACAATGTATACCGACCGCTTCTTGGTCAACCCCCCTTTGTGGGTATGTGCTATTGCATGCAAATCATCATCATCACAATCAACGCCGGGACACGTACGCTTCTTGGTCAGTCTGCCATTGTGGGCATGTGGCACAGTATAGAATTTTTAATGATAATCGACATGCGGAGGACCTTTCTATCGTGCTAGTTAGCACGATACGTACGATACGAGGAAATAATTGCGGAAGGCGGCCCGGTCCCCTAGATTGTGCAGCCTGATACGGCGTCTCAGAGCGCGAGCTGTCGCACAGAAAGAAGATGAGGAAGATGATGATGTCACGAGCCATGTTTTGAGGCAACAACAACAACAACAACAACAACAACAACAACAACTACTTCACCGAGTCTTTGAAAGATGTGGCAGGCTTTGGAACGAAAGAAGTATGCGTTGTTTTATGCAAAACATTCTTTTATGCATCGAAGCACCAAAACAACTGTAACGCCAATGCATTTCTCCGCGAAGTTCGGGAATTGATGCCTCTAAGCTTGCGTAATCCTGAGAATTCGTTCCAAGTGGATCCGCCTTGCCAAATCCACGGCTATAATTTGTAAATTGCAATATGGGCCATAAGGTAATTAGTTAAAAAGGTAATTAGGGAGTTTTTTATGAATTAGACGATTATGCCTATAATTTTTTTTGTGAAAGTATGGTCCGCCTCTTCGAGTAGACCAACTCATGAACGAGAATTGTGCTATCTGCCACAGGCAACCTTTAAAATTTTTTTTATAATGTGTTCGATGAAACACCCTGTAGAGTATAGCGCCGCGCATCGCGGCTCTGCAAGTCTTTGTCCATAATTACCATTCCGTCGCACTATGTGCACTTGTCTTACTATGTACTATGCTGACGTTGCTATGTATTACATTTTGGGCCCCGTCAAGCCAATGATCGGCGCGATGACTCAATATATCGCGAAACGAAAACACGTATAGAGCTGCGCTCTAATTTGGCATTCGGGAGTATCGTAATAATCAGTGATTTTCCCCCCTTTTCCTCTTTCTCCAGCGGGACGATTTTCTGGTTAATAAGTCTGCCTTCTTCGTGTATTCTATCTCTCTCGGCTTGCCATCGTCGGTCATGTTTTAAGGGAGACCTTGTCGGCCTCCTGATGCGCCAATTAGGCTCGCTGCTATGTATAATTTGAATATTTTGTGAAAGCGTGCTGTTCGCTCCAAGTAATGGAAATGACGTGCCGAATACGTGACCAAGCTGGCATGAAGCTAATCACTATCGCCTACTGATCACTACCTCGCGGTCTACCGCATTCACGAGTTAGCTGGGGTCCGAGCGTTCCCGCTCAACACCTCGCGGCGCATCACTCGGTGCCGTTTACACTTAATCAGTGGGATCGAATGACCCTGGCACATAAGATAGAGTACATTTGCATATGCAAATAACTTAGCGCGCCAGAAAGCCTGTCTGCCCATGCTTGCGTCACTTCATTGACGGCAGAATAGCTTAGCCTCCGCTAATTTGCGAGTGGTCAGCGCATGGCCGTGGGCGTCGGTTTCGGCTACGCGACTTTTGGTGCATAAACAGACCTGCTCTCGAGCTAAATGAAGAAGGAAAACTTTGTTTAAGCGAGCGCTGGCTGGTCGCCGTTTCGGAAATGCCATCCGTGCCCAACCTATCTCGCGAAGCAGCGACGTCGGCGAGTTTGGCTATGCAGGCGTTCCCTTAATTATCAAAGAGTGCCTAACTTGGTCTTTCGGCGAGGAGTCTTTCCATTGCTTTAAGAAATGTAAAAAGTGTTTTACGAACTTATATTTTTCGAGGTTAAAATGTCTTGTTGCGATAACGTTGTGGTGCGTGAACGTACAGTCAACCACAAAAGTTTGCGGACCACGCGAGCGCGTGCGAGACTGCCTATCCGCGCCACCTAGCGGTACGCCACCTAGCGGCGACAGGGGCGCTCTCCCGGATATGAGCCCTCTTGGTACTTGCCTGCCTGTTAATTTTTTATTCCCGTGCATGACATTGTTAGTTCGTTGTGTTGACGCAGAGCGCTGTCTGCGATAAGACCGCCACATATCTGGCTTGATAGCAGTATCGGAGCAATCACTGCAACCTTTGTCGACTGGTGTGCCAGTGGGTAGATAAGTTTCACGAAGCGCTGCGACGATTTTTTTACGCGACGTTTACTGGCGCACTTTGGTTGGCAGCATCTTGGTCCAATGAGTGTTGCTGCTTCTGCGTCTTGAGAGAAAGGGTAGGGAGGTGTTTCACTGTCATCAAAAATAAAGAAAAAGCGGATGCATAGAAAATTTCTTTCACACATAGGCGCATCTTCGCATCAGTCGCTGAAAACGTAGTAGACTTGCTTCAGGCCACGTGGTGATTGCCTATTTGGAAAGATGCCGCTGCGTGTTCCACTTGACGAAAGAAGGCACATTGTGCGTTTATTTATAGAGGGAATACCTCAGCGCGAAATCTGCCGCCGAACCAACAGGAGCCGGACTGCCGTGAATAGGATTATTCAAGCTTTCCGCGACGATGACAGATTCACAGATATGGAGCGCAGTGGGCGTCCAAGGGCCACGACTGAGGAAGAGGACCGCCTGATTACGGCCGCCATCGTGGCTGATCCTTTTCAAAGTGCAGAGGATATCCGAGAAGCGCTCTCGCTCACGGTATCGTCTGAGACTGTAAGAAGAAGGCTGAGTGAGCTTGGCCTGCGGTCTTTCGTAGCAGCACAGAAGCCCTGCCTCTCAGACAGCCAGCTACAAGAACGACTCATGTTCGCTACAGCAATGAAAGATTGGACAACAGAGAAATGGGGCGATGTCATCTTTAGCGACGAGTCAACTTTTTCCACGCGCTGCGACCAACGGAAGCGGGTTTGGCGTCCACTAAACTGCAGGTGTGTTTACAGTGTATTGGCAGTTAATTCACGAAGCTAATTCTGCATCACAACATGTTTCACGTAAAATGAGCTTTTGGACATTACGAGATTTTTCTGTAGTGGTATTATGTTGAAAACATTAACGATTGTTTCATAGTACTACTTACTCTGAAGCTAATTAAAAGCTGCCAGTGGGTCTTTCAGTACTATCTAATGATGTTTGCACGTTTTCTATTGCAACTCTATAACAGCATTATAAAGTTCATACGCAAGAGGAATCACAACATTTTTAGACGCGCCGCTGGAACCCAATTGTATGCTATTTCTTGCAGATATCTGCCTAATTACACACAGAGTGTTCTATCCAGTGGACGGTGTTCCGTGAGCGTGTGGGGAGCAATCAGCAAAGATGGCCTTGGTCCCCTTGTGCGTCTGGAAGGGCCCTTCACTGCGTCACGGTACTGCGACGTCATCACTAGACACCTCGTTCCGTATGCGCTGGACGGTCTCTTCAGCTACGGCTGCTATTTTTTTCAACACGACCGCAGCCCGATCCATAAAGCACGTATCGTCCAGTCATTGCTAGAAGAACATGCTGTTTGCCAGCTTGAGTGGCCTCCATGTGGCGCCGACTTGAATCCCATAGAAAATGTCTGGGGCATGTTGAAGAAACGGCTGTCCACACGAGCCAACCGCGGCCGCACGGCCGATACGCTGTGGCAAGCGATCGCACAAGAATGGGAAAGCCTGCGCGGTCGACCGGAGATTACTGAATCTTTGTACGAGTCGATGCCCACACGCATCAATAAGGTGCTAGAAAACGGCGGACATTTCACTTCCTACTAGATCATTGAGAGACCTATGTTTCATGACACTTCTGTAAATGTCTTGTGAATAAATCCATCCCCTTCAGACACGAATTATGATGCACTGTCTGCAAATGCGTCAAATGCGCATGGCATCATTTCAAGACGCTCACTATTACATTCCAAGAAAGAAGACGAAGCAATGTGCTGTTTTGTGCGAGTTTCAGTAAAAAAAAATTAATTAGCGTATAACTCATTATCTAATTATTCTGAAATCCGTCAGCTTCAATGCTTGCATAAAAAGAATCAACTATTAGGCCCGAAACGCATGCACACTTGCTTTTTCGGTTGTATTCGTGTCGACCGGAGAAAAAAAAATACTCTTGACGTTGGTCTTGGAACGCGGCACGTCGAACGATTGTCTAACATGGTAGTGTCTCCAGCAAAGTGATCATCTGCAGCAATACGCAGGACAATGAAGTTAACGGACCGCTAGTTGTCCCATCAGGAAGCGGACATGAATGTGCACACTGAGTTTTAGGTCATTTGAAGAAACACGTGGCGTGGGACGCGCCTCCGAAGTTCGAGTCCCCAAACGAGGACGCCGTGTCGCAAAGGGTTATAAAAAGTCATCGCACCCGATTATTTCTTATTTTTCTAAATGTAACCACTATAGCAGCGCGGTGGTTCGGGCTTTGCGCAGCAAAACCTGGGCGCAGGCGATCAAATCCCGGCCGCTACTGTCACTTATGGTGCATCCAGACGAAGGACCAAATCCGGATTTTTAGCGGACGCGGACGACTATGCCACGGACCGTCCGGCTGCAAGCGCATCCACACGACGGACGAGGCCCTTGAAGACGACAGCGCCACCGAGCCGGATTACTCTCGACCGCAGCCTGTGCGCTGGCTAGCAGCCGACTGGTTTGAGAGTACTGTCTCAAGTTACTGTAATATCGCATCGCTTTTTCAGGCACTGGAATATGCTAAAGCACTTACCGACGCTGTACGGCCCGTAGGTTGGCCAATTCTCCTTCATCTGTTCGGCGATCTGCTCCCAGATAGATTGTTTTTTTACGGTATCCGCATAATCTGCGCGGCTGAGGTCCCACAAAGTTGGAAACTCTTCCACGATGTGGATGAAATAAAAGGCGGCGTCATCGCACAAATTCATTGTTCAATTGAAGTGAACGACACCAGAAGCTATGAAGCACTGAAACCAGGCGCCAGCAAACAAAGCAATGATAAGCAATGCGGTTGTCCTCGAGCAGGAAAGAAGTGTACTGGTTGCCAGGCACTGCGTGTTTACAAGTTAAAGCTGCGGCTGTGCCCCGCCAGAATCCGGATGTGAAAATCGGGTTGGCTTTATCCGTCCGCGCGGCTCCCGGACGAGGCGCGGACGAGGCAAATCGCTGATGTGAGGTCACGTGACGCGCCGTCCGGCTCTACAAATCCGGATTTGGTCCTTCGTCTGGATGCACCATTAGCGATGGGGGAGGAACGAAAAAATTCTGCCTACTGACTAAGCATCTGTGTCCCATGGCTGCCTCACCGCTCACTCGCGCACTCACGAAAAAAAAAAAAAAAAAAAAAACAGCGTGGCTACGCGAAAATAGAACTGATAACAGCCGAAGAATACGCTGTCTGATTACTTGTACTGATATTCTGCTCTCAAAATATAAGCAAGTAGCCCTGGCTAACAAAGAGCGCGTCACGTTGAAAGAGATAGGTAGAAAATATTTGCGCACAGTGCGAAAATAGACAGGCCATAGATTTAAGGAGGGATGCGTCTTCAACGTAGCGCTGCTGTCGATCGCTGGTGACGTAGCGGAAGTGTCGCGAAGAGGCTCTTGGCCACGCGCTCGCGTGGTCCGCAAACTTTTGTGGTTGACTGTACAGGCATCCACCTTTGCATTATTTTGTTTCGAACCTTTTGAGCGTGTTTGTACATATGATGGTGTTTCTATGCTTAGTCTACGCAAGCAAATTTCTTTTATTCTTCAACTGAAACGAGTTTATTTTAGGTATTTACTCTTATCAGGGTGAGGCAAGAAGAGCATCTCCTCCTTTAACCAGTATGCGGAGAGTATGAAATAAAACAAAATAAAATGAAATAAGGCATACAGCCATTTGGTTCCTACTATACATGCTCAAACGTTGAGGGAGCCCAAGAAGGCCTCGTAGTTAGCAACCATACGGTATAGGGAAGCCCCTTCCTGGAAACGCCGCGTTGACAAGCATTTGTTCGTCGCATAGTGCACCCAGGTGACTTGCTGCACTACTGTCGAAAGAATGCGTGGGCATAGCTCGAAAATCGGGAAAATTCTTGGCCCATGGAGAAACATTGCGTGCATATTGAGGGCAACGAAAAGCGTTTTTAATATTTGTTTGAGAACTACAGGCCTTAGTGACACTTTATGAGCAGGATGAGTGTTCCGGCGTGTCTATGATCAGGAGTGCTGTTTGTGTGACCACCTTCTGTATCAGATTTTTTCACCCAACGCCTGAAATGGCATGTCGGACCATCAGCCGCGCAAACATCTCCAGCCTTTCACTGAAAAGAGCGTTTCTTTCTCTCTCCCTGGTTCGTGTCTATATATATATATATACATTGGAAGCAGTACAGGGTCACGTAAAAAGCCCGAACAAACATTTAATGTCGTCGTTTCGGCTGGGTCCGACCTTCACAAAGAGTGCATTTGCAAGCACCCAGAGCTAAATTTGTACATTATCTCTGTAAGAGAGAAGGAAAAAAGAAAGAAAACGAAGAAAAGAAAGCGTATTCGGCCTAGGAATAAAAACGCGCGTACATTCACCCAAGTTACGTGTAGATTCACCCGTTCCTCCTTTACCCAAAGTGCCATTTCGGCATTACAGTGAAGGTGGGGGCGGGGGAGGGGGGCTACACACAGCCCAGTGAAACAAACTAGTTCACTACGTATTGAACACTTTGTACATAAAACATAAAACAAAAAAGTGAGTCGCAGTTTCGCCCGAAAGGCGAAACATCAATTGCGATAGCAAATTTGTAGAGAGCTATTCGGAGTAGGGATACTAGTTTTATCGGCTGCATAAACTTGGACACATCCGCTTACTAACTGAATTAACAAGCGTGATGTCAGCGCGCACAAGCAAACGTTAATACATCACACTGAATGACCGCAGACAACGACTGTCAAAACGCTGGCAGCAATCGCAACCGCCGCAGCGGGCAAGGTTCGTACGGTCTATCGCTTCAAAGGAAACTGAGCGGCGGATGCACAGCGCATACAAAGGTCAGAGCCATGTGGAGATAAGGGACCATGTGGGCGACGGCCACAGCCCGGCAAAGTACGAACGGAGTTGTTGGCAAAGTAAAAGCTGCCCCCCCCCCCTCCCTCCCTCCCGCGCTGCCTTGTCGCTTTCGCGTGGGAGATTGAGTGGCAAGTTCCCCTTACGCGCGGTTGCAAGATACGATTTGGTGCCGGAGCACAGCGTCGCCCCGCCTCCCTCCCTCCTATACCCCCAGGGCCTTTCGCGCGACGGTCACGTTTGCTTTCGGCCGTGCGTTCGCTCTCCGTGATAGCGCGCGCGTCCCCCGCGCGCTTTCGCTCGCGCATACGGCGCGCGGCGACGATTTTATCGCCCTTGGAATCTATACGGAACCTCACGGCGAGGGCGACGACGACGCCGACGGCAGAAATCTGGTTGAAGCGTCCATATAATTGCTATCGCACTAAAAGGAACAAATGCAATACATCAGCATAGTAATGCACATTTCCAACGTAAAAAAATCAAGGATGCGCCTAAGACCTTGGGTAAAGCGCAAATGGCATCATGCAACGATACAAGCACACTATTCAAATATGCACAGTGATCTCCTCATACGGGGTGGTCATTTCTAAGTTTTACAGAATTAAAAAAAGATCGCCTGTGGCAGACAGCATAATTCTTGTCCTTGAGCTGAATTATTCGATGAGGTGTGCATTACTAGCATGAAAAATCGAAACAGATATTCAGAAGTATTTAACAAAAATCCCCTAATTAACTTCTTAAATATTTACTTTATGCGAGGTTACTGAAAAGCTTTGCTGCCGCTTCATTCCACATACAGCAGGTCAAGATACCTTTTGCTGCGCCACTTTGTTTGTTTACTGTTTTTGTTTTTTGCACGTGTGTGTGAGCGAAATACGATGTGAGTAGAGGTAAAAAGACCTCTTAAAAATAACTATATCACAATTTCCCTAACAACACCTTCTTCTAGTTGTAACACAAGTGCCATTTTTTTTTTTCATCGAACGAAACCAGGCTGAGCAACAAATCGTTTGACCAAACTTCATAGAAACGATTTTGTGGATATGAAAAAAGTCATTGTTCTTACTGAGGTCACGTGTTTCCGGCAGTGAAAAGCCACCACACTCAATGCCATTACAATGCCTTTCTGCAATGCGAACAGCCAGTTGGCTACAAGTCTTCCTTTTTTTTTTAGCAAGTGTTCCTTTCTTGTGACGTTTATACAGAAAAAGGAAATGCTTGAAGACTTGAGTAATTACGATTCATTGCTTTCTGCTGTCCTTTTTCCAGAAAGTAAAATTTGTATGTAATGAACTATTCGTGCTTTGAACAAATAAATTTTACCTTCTAAGCCACTCCAGAACCTTTTAAACACCTTCAGAGGAACTTACTTTGAATATTTTGTTTGCTTTTTTTTAAGCAGCCAACCTTTTATGGCAGTGTGGTTTAGTTCATGCCTCTGTCAGACGCAAGACCAGCCTGTATTGCGCGCGCGTGCGTGCGTGCGTATGTCTGTGTGTATACATATATTTTTGCGTGTGTATGGGCGCGTGCGTACGTGCGTGCGTGCGTGCGCCACCAATGCTCTCACACAGAGGGCGTAGCCATTCTAGCTTCATTTCTTTGCTGTTCCTGAAACGCTGCATCTCAGGTTGACTATGTTTGGCTTAGCGTCCCGTTTCTGAGTGCCGACAACTAGCCAGTCTGGCGTGTCAGACGTCCTCGGCGCCGGACTCTCTGCTTTCGCTCGAAAACCTTATTACCAGAGGGCGCAAGCCCCTCGCGTCAACGCTGGGGAACGTGAGACGCAAATTTCTCGACAACGCGAAGACAAACAAAATAAGCCTTCAGAGCACGAAAGCTTTCAGCATCGCTAAACTTCCCTTTACGCTCGTATCCAATCCTCCAGCCATCCTTCCTTTCTTTTCACTGAAAGTGCGTGTGGGAGAATCCCGTTTTTTTAATTTTCTTTCCTCCCTGCCGTTCCTCACTGCTCTCCTGCACATTGTTTCGTTGTATAGCGAGATCCTACTTTCAATTCGGCTAGAAGCCTTCAAGCTCGCTTTGCCTCGAGCGAAGGGAAGGTATACGTTCACGTTTCTCTGTTGTTATTGATTTCTTCCAGCATGGCGACAACAGGACAAGGATACTGTTCGCACCGCAAAAAAAACCAGTTGCGCACCTGAGCTGATGCCCTGGAAGAGACTTGGTAAAGTCAGTTTCTCGCCCACAACGACACCAGTGTGTGAGTTACAGCTAGCTTTGTTAGTTTATTTTTTCGCGCGCACTCCTTTCGCGGCGAGACAAAAAAAAAAAAAAAGTGAGAACGAATTGACTCGCGATCTCGGCCCAGCGACCGTGGATGCCCGGCGAAGCTGTGGAAAACCGCCACTATATAGGGCCCACGAAGCAAAAACTCCGGGTTTATCATCCAATGGTACGAAAACCCATGAGACCAAATGGTGACGTCACGTTTGACATGATGACATAACGTGATTACGTCATTACGTCAAACGTCGCGTGGTGATTGACGTTATCACACCAAAGGTCGCGTGATAATACCTTCGCGTCAAACGTTGCGTTACGTGATAAGGGCATCGTCACGTGACGATATTGCCTGAGGACATGTGATGACGTCATCATTAAGTAATGATGACACCTGATGACGTCATGTAATACCTCTTGGAAAAGCAGAAACACTGTGCCCTTGCCGCTTCGTTGTACTGCCTCCGGGATCAGCCCAGATTTTCCTGTGATCACGCGGCCACGACAACCCCCATTCCAAGTAGAGCGTGACAGCTTCGCTGTTAAAAAATTAGCGTAGCTTGCACTGGAATCGTAATGCTAAAGAGACAGCGGAGCTGATGGACACCTAGCTAGTCCTGGCTTTTGGGCTAGGCTAAGCACTACCAAGTCATCCCCAGCATCTTCCGGAATTTATTGATTATTGATCGATTATCGATTAGCTATTGATTGGCTATTGATTGGCTATCGCAAGGTATTGGCCACGTATTTGGGCTAGGCTAAGCACTACCAAGTCATCCCCATCATTTTCCGGAATTTATTGATTATTGATCGATTATCGATTAGCTACTGATTGGCTATCGATGACTGACTAAGCTTAAGTAGTCCCAATCACGCTTAGCTAGACTTAGCCAGGCTCAGCTTCGCAAGTTCACATGGGTATGTGCCATTGCGTTCGGACCCTTTCTGGACTACAGCCAGGATCGGCCCACATTTTCGGTTCGCGGTTGACACAACGCCCCGCCCTTAAACAGCTCCGCTGTTAAAAATCTGCGTTTAATAGATAAAGGTGCTTGAAATTGTCTCCGAAGCGAAAACGTGAAAGGTAACAACGTGCTCACGGCACGTTGTCAGCTTGACCTTTCCTCCCCTTGTTTTCATGTCGATTTTCTCTAAGTGACCATAGTTCTTACGGTCCGTAATGCATGCTGACTTCAATGGGGCTTTCCGCGCGCAGTGATTATTTAAGCATCCTGGGAGCCAACAAAAAATGTGCAGAAACCATAAACGCTGACTGCCGATGCGAGCTAACATCCGAACGCTACCAGAAAGCTCTTCGCTTTGTTAAGGTGGCTACGGGGACGTCAAGTAAACAGGGAGCCCCCGCTTGCATAGTCTGTGTCGTATTAGGACCCTACCCCGGTGGGCCATTTGCAAAATTTCCTTCGATGAGCTTACTCATTCTAAGTTGAATGGTTACTTTCCGAGCTGATCTTCAACCCGTCGGCCTCGCGTTCACTGGTCTGTGCTAAATCTCACGTACATCCCACACTCTTGCGATTTTTTGCAAGCTGTCACGGCACTCACGATGCACACCTCGAGTTTTTCAGTGAGATGCCACGACAGTGCGTCAAGTTCCCCTATAATTTTATAAAGAAATGCATAAACGATGGTAGGATCGAAATTCTGTCCTGTAGCGAGGGAGCACAGTGCTCCAACCATTGGGCCAGGATCACACGCGTGCTTCTACCGTGCCAAGGTACAGCGCTTTGAAACGACTGGCGCGTGCGTCTCTTGCTAGCTTCTCGCATTCTTAGCTGATGACAGCCAGCGCTTTGAGACGCTGTGTTAGCTCGCACATTGATATCCATCCGGTGAGCCTGTTCTTGCTCACTGTTGCGCTGCTGTTTTAAACAACGAATTCAAAAAAATCGTTTCACCATCACGTACCCTTCATTTACCGTTTACAATGTAACGCAATTATTTAACCATGGATGCCATCGTTACTGATACATCTGGTGTCGCTCGGCTCATCCACAATAACACATAAGTCATCCCAAGGTTACAATTCTACCAGTGCTATATTTTTGGAGAACACCTCTACTCAAAGTTTTCTTATATTAACCAAACTTTCTCAACAATCAAAGGATTGTTGAGAAAGTTTGGTTATTATAACGAAACTGTAAGTTCGCATCTTAAGAATGATAAAAAACACGATGAGACAACAAAGGAAATTAAAGTGGTTCGATGAGCTGAAGAAAACTATTTCCTTTAGAATTAATGTTAAAGTGATTGGGATTACCTTTCACCAACAAAACCTTTTCTTTTTCTGAGGAAGACAGCATATGAGTGTTCTGTGTTAATCTCTGAGCATGGCTTATTATATAAGAAATATAAATTATGAGCAGAGGGGTGGTTTATTTGTTTATAATTATTTTATTCTGCCTCGTGTGTCGAAATGCGCGGTCAGCGACCTGAAGTATGGCTGAAATAATAATTTTCTCCGAAATATGCTAATGAGAGGCCGTAAGTAGTATCAATGCAAAAGTTAAAATGACAGATCTCCGCACTACAATACAACACAAAACCAACACAAGACATACGGATTGAGGCTCGAATCGATGAACAATGATTGACAAAGGAAACCCTCGTCTCGGACATTACACGAACATCATGTGTAGTCCATATTACTATGCTCTAGACAGGGTAGCACTTCTACATTTTTTAGGCTGGTAAACGACGCTTTGTCTTAATAATGGTGATGTGTGATAAATATAACGCTCGTATGAGATCTAAAGTAATGTAAGCCCTGAGGTGTACATCAGTCGGCATCAAATTTACAGGAGGCAACAATATCCCGTCTGAGAAGTTCCGCATGCCGTTCAATTATTCCGCACACTTTTCGCACGATTCTGATTCAAACAAACTACTGCATGTGCTTTGGGAACTGATTCAATTCACTATATATATAAAAAACAAACAAAAATCGCGACATGGCATATAAATATAAATTATGGAGTTAACGCGCCGAAACCACGATCTAATTACGAGGCACGCCGTAGTGGGGGATTCCGGAATAATTTGGTCCACCTGGGGTTCTTTAACGTGCACCTAAATCTAAGTACACTGGTGTCTTCGCATTTCGCTCGCAACGAAATGAGGCCGCCGTGGCCGGGATTCGATCCCGCGACCTCATGCTTAGCAGCCCAACACCATAGCCACTACGCAACCACGGTTCGCGACATGGCACACTGACCATTAAATCAACATTATATTACTGCGTAACTCCACTGAGCTCACCATGAAATCCAAAGATGATTATCATGCGACCTTGAATTTCTTTGAATGCCGTGTGCAGCACCTGCTCATAAAATTTAGTAACGATCACAAGTTATAAACATTCGGTCCCAATTCATGAGCGAAGACGTTTATGCAGTGTATCTAGTCCAGGTGATGTGAAAAAGTTGCAGTGGCTTAGCTCGGCTATGCCAGGATATACGTAGCGTTAGCAAAGGTTCAGCTGATTATTCTTAGCTTTCCTGGTTGTCTAGATTGTCAAGGATTAGCTTGATTGTCATGCTTACTGCTGCTCCAATGACACACACGTGGTATACGTATTATGTGGCACATGTATATAGCCTTCTTCAGTTCATTCCTCCTACGCTCAACCACTAATTGCCAGGCAACTACATCGGGATCCGATGAGTCAAGCTTCTCCGTTCTTCTGCGCTGTTGAGCAGCATTTGCGCTCTCCTTCTTCATGGCTATACCACACTGGCAAACGCCAGTCAGAAGCGCAGCGGCTCCAGCGCAGTGTCAGACGGCGACTGCGCAGCGAGCGCGCGCCGGCGCCAGTGCGTCTACCACGGCTACGACGTCACTCCTCTGGAATGCGCAGCCGGCGGCGGTGTGTCGCGCGCGGCGGCGGCGGAGTGCGCGAGAGGTGCCGGCTCCGGTGGCTCCGGTGCGCAAGCCGTGTGACATCACTGATCCTTGCGCATGCGCAGCACGGCTCTTGATGTGCCGCGCGAAACGGGCTTGGCCATGCCAGTGTAGCTAACGCTACAAAAGTTGTAATCGAAATGATACATATTACAGTTTGACAAGAATTGTAAGGCTACGTTTATATGTTTAATTCTTTTTTTTTTATTATTGTTTACCGACTTTATATGCTGCGCCAGTCTGGTGAAAAATCAGTAGACAAGTTATTTCCGACTCGTGACAATAGAATGCAAGATATAGAGAGTGGTGACGAAACGAGACGAACTCATTAGTGAACATAACTGCATGCCAAGTAAGTTATCACAGACCACTAAAGTAAGGCTGCATATTCATGCCGTGACTGAGTTGTCTACGAGGACGTCAGGTAATCAGGGAGCGCCCGCTTGGTCTGTGTCGTATTAGTACCCTACCCCCGTGGGCCATCTCCAAAATTTCCTTCGATGAACTGACTCATTCTAAGTTGAATGGTTACTTTCCGAGTTCATCTTTAACCCGTTTGCCTATCGTTAACTGGCCTGTACTAAATGTCGCATTGACATCCGCCTTCTTTGCAAGAAAGTTAGGAAACAGTCTTTCTTGTTTTTTGCCTGCGCTTATAGCTACCGAAAAGTGCTTTAGCGTAGTAAGCGAGTATACTAATCTAGACATAACATTTCTTGATTTTTGTCTCCGGAGTAGCTTCACCAGCTGCCTACTCACCCGGAAGAAGCGCTGAGGGGAGCGGAAGTAGATGGATCAAAACGATGACGTAACTCAACGACTCAATGAGCATGGAATAAGCAATAGTATGACAGCAGTTTATTTATCTGCTCAGTCATTTTCCGGCACTTTAGCTATTCGTTTGGCAAACACATTTCCTCAACGTTCGATGCCGTCACGCCTTCTAGTACGTATACGGCAGACACTTAATGGTGCATGTGACATTCAATGCCAGTTTTCTTTAATTCAGTCCCTCCTTGGTATTTGTCCAGTGAAGTGCATGCTGTAGCTGGGAAGCAGGGTTAGGCTGGGGGGATTTGGGATGGGGTGCGTTTGTACACAGTGTTATTACTAGGAACGCTGCAAGAATGCGAAAGGAGCCAAGAGCGTTAGCGGGCCGGAGTATGCGTTTAGAACCTACCGGTCGGAGCTCTTAGCGTCAGATGGCGCACGTGTTTGCTTTGACGCGTTAAGTTTCCAATGCTGCCGCACAGCATCGTGCTTTTAGAGCATATAATTCTGCTGCATTTCTTTCGGCACCGTCGCTTACTCAGTCCGCGGCACCTGGCACGCAAACATTTGAATGCACTCCTCGTCTTATCTCTCATGCACCCGGAAAAGATGTCTCCGGAGCACATCTCGTTCTGAGAGAGGACTTAACATCCATCTTATCGCATGAAACTGCCAGTAATGTCTTTTGCTAGGTAGATAGGAAACTGTTGCACCTTCCAGGTCCGTGTGAGATGGCTGTAATAGTAATAAAAACACGCAGGCACGCACACGCGCCCGAGCACTTCTCGCTCAGGCAGACTCTGTAGATGCAATGAGCGAGAAGGTTAAGGGGATCCATGGGACTCAACTTTTTGTTAGTAGCTATATACCACATAGAGCTCACTCAAATCGTGGTTTTTGCACGTAAAACTCAAGAATTCCAATTGCAAACGATATTGGTGGAGATGTGGTGAAAAGATCAGACGAAGCAACACAAGCGAGTGATTCGATGTTTGCAATCGTTATTGTTATGACGCGAGTGTTCCAGGTGCAGGCTAGGTGACCATTTGTCTCAATCCCGTTTGAAAGGGGATGCCCATAATCACCATCACGACACCTAACGGCGTGGACACTCGGGCGCCCAAAGAAGTAGCCTCCTCCTTTTTGGCTGCAGGAGATCGGCGCGCGCAGATGGTTCGAGTGCGTGCTCTACGGGGCCTCCGCGTGACCGCGCCGCAGACACTAAACAGGTTTAGCTTGTCCGGTAATCGGGTAAACGCGGGCGGAACGGGCATTGGGGCGTTTTGCCGGAACCGGAAACGTGAGCGGCCTGTATGGTGCTGTCACCTGGTGGCGCAGAAATCAAACAGACAAAAACGGCTAATATTGCAGTAACCATGTGTATTCTACTTCTCTGCTGGTGTAAATTTTCGGTGGCAACACGATTACACCACTGTCGAACATTTACATCAGCAGCGAAGTAGAATACACTTGGTTACTGCAATATTAGCTGTTTTTTGTCTGTTTGATTTCTGTGCCACCAGGTGACAGCACCATACAGGCCGCTCACGTTTACTGTTCCGGCAAAATGCCGCAACGCCCGGTCCGCCCGCGTTTAGTCGGACTTTCTCTATTCATTAGCGTCCATAGGTATGTTCAGTTAGTTGTAAATCGGCTAGCTTGCTTATCTTATGAAGGCGCAAAGTTACAGTGACACTTAAGTCTCCTTACGTGCATTGAATGCGAAAGCACTCTGGGTGTGTCCACTATATCGACGTCCATACTATTTCGGCATACATGTCCCATGACATTTTGTCATGTGACCTTGCAACTTAAGTTTCTTGGTCACGTGGCTATGTCACATGACGTTATCACTTGGTCATGTGCTCAAATTGGGCCACCCAAATTTTGTGGGTGGGCCAAGTCAATTGTGGGAGTGATCCAGGTCGATTTTGAACGTGGGTCAACTGAATTTTTTGTATTTTGCAAAGTAAATTTTTTGGGGATGGGACACCCAAATTTTGTAGGTAGGGGTAAGCCAATTTTGGTAGTGCGCCAGGTCGGTTTTCAACGTGCGTAAACTGAATTTCGAATTGGGCAAAATCAATTTTTTGGGTGTGGGCAAGGTCGGTTTTCATTGACATTGAAACGTGACGTCATCACTTGGTCACGTGGGTTTTGGTACTATTGGATGTTAACGCCGGACGCCGGATTTTCCGCTTCGCGGGGCATATAATGATTTCGCATTAATAAATGACCTTTGGCTTGATTCCACTACTCTGTTATCATTCCTTTGACCAAAGGGCACGCTTGAGACACCACGCGACCTACAGCTGCGTTCCGCAGTGCAAGCAGTGCGTCTTCGTAGACAGTTTTGGCCCTTAAGTGTGTGCATAAGAGCACATCATTCAATACGGTAATCATTGCAGGGAACTTCACCTGTGAACTAGGCTGCTTCGTAACCATGCTGACCACTCGTCCGTATTTCACACTAATTATAACAGTTAAGTGCCGCAGCTTTGATTCATCAGTCGCACAGTATACTTCGATTGATGTGTACAGCGCACACAAGGCTAGTTACCCCCGTTTTTCACACTCATAAGCTACAGCAGCGTTGAAATGAGCATGCGCCATCTAAACTTGTAAATACGATGGCAGCGACGTTTAGCCAGTGATGAACTGCCGGGTGACGGTGGCTGCCAGAATTAAGCTGACCCGATCGTGTGGCGGCATACAATATCTAGGACTCGCGAGGCCACTCGGCCATGCTAGATGACCGCGGAGAATGGATGCAACACCACGCAAAATAAAGCCAAAATTTTGGATTTATTCCATCTTATCCGCGTAGTTTGATCTGGTGGAATCCCCAATGACTTGTCAAAAGTTATAGTTCCTGCAGGTCCTCCCTCCGTCGACGACGCCTTCATGGTGCAAACGCGAGAGCATATGCCAAGGTATTCCATATATCCCGCCCTTGCAGGGAAACAAGCTTTGCGTTTGCAGGACCATGTTAAGTGGAGAGCAGACACCCCAGCAAACTCAAATACCTGTCGTAGAGTATACGCACGGCTCACAAACTTTCGAAGCGCGCCTTGGGGTCGCCCGCATGTCTAGTTTTCACGACGGTGACGAACACAATGTGTGCTCAGGGTTGTCGACATTATGCGAAAGGTCTATTCTTTTTTTGCTTTAATGTTAATGTTTCGTTTTTACAAAAACCTTTTTTTTTTGCTGGCCTATTAAGCTTGTATCTCAGCGGCATGTGTTTACATGTCATATGATGATGCGCCAGTGCTGCTTTAAACCGCGTCCTGTTAAAGAGGGGTCTAATAAATACTGTGCTCTCGTGTGTCTGCGGTTATTAAACACCATCAACGCAACACAGCGTTAAGGAGCTTGCGTAACCCGTCGCACAAAGGAAAAAAAAAGTTGACGTGCCTTGTTGGAGGGCGCCCAGGTATTTAGACAAATAAGACTCCGGTGTCGTCCCTCATCTTGATTACCGCGCACAGCATTTGCGAGCTCCCGACTCGTCGCTGTGTTTATAGGCGTTTACGTGATCATACGTGAACGCTGTCTCGGATGTCAGTAAGAAAATTGTCGTTGTCATCGTCGCCATCACTGAGGTTTTCAGGAACCGCAAAGCAGGTTGGGGCTCCTGCGTGCGCTTAGACGACAGTAGAGTCCCACAGTTGAGAAAAGTTCTATTATAGCTTGGTCAGCTTCGAGTTGAAGCACGATCTTTCGGAAATAAGAAATCGCCGAGCGCAGTTCCAGAAAGGCTCGTCCTGGTCCAGGAATATCCCCGATCAGGATGAATTTTTCTTCAACTGCAAGGCTCTCTTTCGGAGAAATCCGTGTGGGTTTCCTCTGTAGTTTTATGCTACAATTGAAGTGGATGAAAAAAATTTGCCTTGCCTGCCGTAAGCTTTACGAAAAGTTTGCGTATTAGGCTTGAGGTGTAATGAATATCTTCTATTGTTTCTTAATCTGAAAAAAAAATAGACTTTCCGCACATTAAAACAATTTAAAAACGCGCTTGTGTTCCGGCATACTGTTAGCTATGAGGTGCATAAAACAGTACACGTGCTTTATTTTCTGTTCTACAAGACGCATCTAACCTGCCACGTGCAACAGACACCGCTATTTCCCAACTTGAAGACGGGGTTGGCTAAATAATGCTGAAGTGTTCATTAGACTTTTTATTTATGTTTGTATGTCGCTATGGATTTATTACAGAATGGATGCCAAGAGAAGGGAAGCGCTGTGGAGGACGGCAAGAAACTAGGTTCGGTGATGAAGTTAGGAAATTTGCAGTTAGAAATTGGAATCAACTAGAGCAAGACAGGGGTAACTGGAGATCGCAGGGAGAGGGCTTCGGCCTGCAGTGGAAATAGAAATAGGCTGATTATGATGATGATGATTAGGAGCGTCAAAGTGGAAAAAAGGGAATGTATGTCAAGTGTGTGAAGCCTGTCACGTGGTAGAGGTCGAGAGGGGACGGGACAGCTGAGAGTTTATGTATGTATGTATGTATGTATGTATGTATGTATGTATGTATATATATATATATATATATATATATATATATATATATATATATATATATGGTGCAGCTGACAGTGGTCTGCTCGGGACCACCACTAGCTGCACTTTACTCCTCGAAGACACAGGCCGCCTGTCGAAGGAGAGGGGGGGGGGAGGTGGGGGGGGGGGGCGAGAGGCAGGGAGGAGTATTGAGCAGATTGGCAGAGTGGATGCGGAAAAGCTTCCAGTGCGTGGGCTGGACGTTGTGCAAGCACATCCGAAGTTTTGAATCATGTTCTCTCAAATTTAAAAAAAACACACAGAAACATAAGATTGATGTGCTTAGAGTAAAAAAAAAAAAAGAAATAACTGCGTTCTATTCTCCTGTTGCTTATCCACCTTTTTTTAATACTTACACTGAAAAAACAAGACAAAGATTAGGTCCGGTAAACGAGGGACTAGAACGATGTTCTCCCTCTATGTTCTGTTTATTTTAATTATTTTTTTGTGTTCCCGTATCCTGTCACAAACAGCTGCTTTCACGTCCAATTCTCAGGCCCCCTCCTTTGAAGATGGTACCTGAAATTTCACTTTAGAGGGCCACAGTAGGCTTCATTCGTTCAATCGCGTATCGAGCGTCCTCGGAATTGACAGAAAGATGCCCCAAAGATGCTCTAAGAAGGCAATCCGATACACGCCGTTCCACTTTGGCTCAGAACGCTTCAACGATGACCTTCACGCTTTGATAACATCTCCACACCAAATAAAAAAAAAGAATACTTGAGTACAGAACTTGAGCTTAGCGACAGAGTAGAAATCGAACCAGACGCTTTTTCCATGAAATTGGCTTTTCTGCTGAAATAGCCTCGCACAGGGCGCATGCTGATTGAAAATCTGCTGCGTATAAGAACGAAGCCCTCTTTTCAATTATACTGTGATCACATATTAATAATATTTTTTACTTACAATACTTTAAGCATGTACGGGTTGTTACAGGGTGAAACTAAGATACAACAAAATGCAGCTATCAGTCAACATACACATAGAATCATAAACAGACAACAGAAAATACAATTCGGAAAAAATACAATCCTAAATTTTGTTCAAACGATGTCAAGCTCTCAGAGTTAGTGAAAACTTCCCGGCCAAGGTAATTCCAGTCTGCCATAGAGCGTTCGACGAATCAATATTTGTACAACCACTCGTGAACTACAGGGTAAAAATACATGACCGTAATTGGTTCGAGGAGAAATTCTTCCAGGTGGGAACAGATATGACGAATTGTCTAGGATAATTTTACCATTAGACAACTGGTAAAGGAACATTAGGCGGGCCATCTTTCTTCGTAAGTTAAGTGAGTGTAGATCGGCCCTCGCAAAACTAAATAATAAAATTCTTTGGTTGCACGCGCCGAAACCAAGGTGTGATTATATAAGGCAAGCCGTACTGGGGAACTCAGGCTTAATTTTGACCGCCTTGGTTCTTTAACCTGCTCCCAATGCACGGCACACTGGCATTTTCGCGTTTCGCACCTATCGAAATGCAGCCGCAGCGGCCGGGTTTTGATTCCGCGACCTCGGTCTTAGGAGTGCAACGCCAAATCCACTACGCCACGGGGTGCCATCCCTTGCAAGAAGAACTGTTACTGTTTGCGTGCGCCGGTAGAACAAGTAAATAGACCTTGTTGCTATTCTCTGGAGACGTTTAAGTTTGTTGATATGGTGATGCTGGTGAGGACCCCAGATTACTCTGGCGTACTCAAAGGCCGGCGTATGATCGCCTTGCAAGCCTTGAGCTTCGCGCTTGGCACAGAAGCTGATAGCTTCCTTTTGATAAAGCCAAGCTGCTTTCGGCCGCTCCGCAGATAAACATCCTTGGCCACCGGAAAGGCCATGGGTAGACGCGCATAAGCCAGGAAGAGCAAGTAAGCAAAACTATGGGAAAACGAAGTCACAGCCGACCAACGCAATGCTTACGCATTACTAGATAATTCTCAGAATTTCTGTAGCTTTTTTATGCATATGAGCGTACCAATTTAGCTTGTCTGCGTCAATTTTACGCCGATGCATTTAGGTTGCATTGAACGTGGAATTTGCTTGCCGTTGATTATATGTCTAAATATCAAAGAGAATGTCTTATTTGAGAAGGCTATGCAAGTGGACTTGTCAAAATTTATCTTGATGTCCCATCTGGAGCACCAATTGTATATTGGCTGCAAGGATTGGTCAAGTAATACTTGATCACTGGCACTTTGCAGATAGCACAACATATTGTTGGCGGCAAATAACCGCATCTCGACTTGAGGATGCACGTTATTAGCAATGTTAGTGATAAACAGCGAAAACAAAATAGGCCCCAGTACTGATCCCTGTGAATCCCCCCCCCCCCTCCCCCCCGTGAAAGGTGCGTGTATTCGCGTGAAAGGTGCCCGCGAATACACGCAAAGCGCCTCGAGCGGCCAGTCGCGAGGCAATTCTGCGTGTATTCGCGGGCTCCTTTCACACCCGGAAAAACACATTTATGTACCACGTACTGAGCAACAGAAAGCTGTGTCGGGAGGTTTTCATGTTGCTCTACAATTTTGTCATTGACACTTTGATAATTAGAGCAGTACTTCTCAAGTTAGATAATTATTTACCAATAATTAATTAAATCTCAGTAACGAAAAAATTACTGGCAGCTACTCCACTGTACTGGAAACAATACGCACTAGGTTTGCTTCGCGTAACTCCGTTCTTCTTTTTTTAAATCGTGCTTCGTGATAGGGGGGACACCCTGTATACCTGTATTGCATTATGCTCGTCACGCAATGCATTCCCGGCCGTCACCATGCGTCCCGGCCGCGCGTGCAGCGTACGGCAGAAGTGGCTAGTATGATCAAAATTGGCATAGTATGACAAGAGTGTATGACGAACATAAATGATAGGCCATGTCATGAATGTCATGGCATGCGCATCATGTAGGTCATGAAAGAGCCGCCTACGTCTTGGTGTTCTCATGGTCGTTTTGTTAACTTGGTATGTATCAAAATTGGAGCAGTATGACAAGAGTGTATGACGAACATAAATGATAGGTCATGAAATGCGTGTCAGGTAGGTGATGAAACAGCCTCCTGCGTCTTGGTGCTCTCATTGTCGTTTCTTTAACTTGGTAGGTGCCAAAATTGGCACAGTATGACAAGAGTGTATGACGAACATAAATGATAGGTCATGACATGCGTGTCATGTAGGTGATGAAACAGCCTCCTGCGTCTTGGCGCTCTCATGGTGGTTTCGTTAACTTGGTAGGCTCCCTGCACATTGCTTCGCATAACATCGATTCCCACAGGGCGTCAGATCTGCTGGCTCTTTAAGGTTGCGTTTGCTATTTCATTTAGTAATTTCACAGAGAACAGAGCCGTTAACCAGCTAACCGGTAATGGGTATAGTCATAGGAGCTCAGCACGTCCGTCTCGGAGACCTAAAAAAAGATTGCGTTCGGCGATGCACTTGGCCCAGAACTCGACTGCGCGCGAGCATGCATCCTTTGCGTCGACGTCTTTGAATCGGCGGCGGATGTCTACCCTAAGCCCACCAACCACCGACTGCTAGAGCACGCAGACAAAAAAAAAAAAAGGCAGAAAAAAACAAAGAACAAAAACAAAAAACAAACTAAGTAAGCTACATGCTTTAATATGAAAGGACATCTCTCAGGGACTCTACTTGTATGGCGGGCTCCTGGCGCCCGTAACAAGCATTTCCGAGTTTTCTTTTCCTTCTTTTTCCTCTCCCGTTCCATCACCGGAGCCGGTTCATACTTCGTGAACCAGATTACATGTCAAACCGAACAGCTTACAAGCAGGTTACGACAATGGCCCAGTAATCATGACGCTAAAAGGTTTTGTTTCTTTTCTCTCTCTCTCTTTCTTTTCGTTGACGGTATTGCGTGAAACATAACGGAACGGAAAGCTTCAGCGTGGTGTTGCTCGAGCGAAAATGTGTGGACCGGCAGAGTCTTTTTACGCGTTGAGTAGAACGAGGTTGTATAGCGAGAGTTTAACAGGAACACCAGCCTGCCGCTGACAAGCGAAGCGTGGTTCGGCGGCTTCTGTAGGACCTGGGACGCAAAATATAACGATCACGCACAGGCACTCCTCTATTTTAATGCGAAGAGACGTTAATAGCTGGAGCGTCACCTACGTGTACGTGGTTACGACTGGTCGTAAACGCAGGAGTTATTTCGTCATACGCCGAGTTGCCAAGGGAAGTAAAAAAAAAAGCTTTTGTTTTTACCGGCTCTTCAGCCTACACTTACTCGGGAAGACAAATTGTGCTGCAATTAGATGCTGACCTTTCGAGGCGCAAACTTGGGCAACGGGAAAGCCGTCATGAAAAAAAGAAAAAAAAAAACTACATTGGCGTTTTAGTAACTCAAATGCACTGTTCAGTACTAGCTGAGAAGAACAATAATCAACATTGAACTTATCTCACTACGTAAAGTGAACGCTCAAGTAATCTTAACGTAAACACTGTGAGATACGGATCTGCTGGACTAGAAGAGAAAACTTGTGCGGCGAAATGGGGCTTTCTCGTCACCAACCGCAAACATTTTCTTTTTTTTTTTTCGAGGCAGTCTGCTTCTCTTCATGGTCCGCTGGACGCACACGCTACACTAATCTGCCACTGTAACTGCGAAAAGTTGACGCCTACGGTTGTGTTGCATGACGGGACACGCATCTCAAGAAGACACGCGCTTGTAGATCAACCTCGCGTATCTTTTGTTTTTGCTTTTGCTGCTGCTGACGCGGTCAGCGTAAGAAACGACACAGCCAGAAATGCACGCACCGACAACCCGTCTGTATAAGGTGACCATAGAACTTAGTTTGCCGAGAACCATGGCGTTCCCAAAACCGAGTAAAAAAGTAGGTACCGCTGCAGCAGCCAACGGGCACCACGTGGTGTATGCCAATTGCCGCAGTTTTGCAATTGTGTGGCGGATGTGTGCCAACATTCATGCGTAAAAACTCGACCGTTACATCGCTCTAGTTTGTTACAAGCTCGTCAGAAGCAGCAGTAGCAGCGTTCAAAAGTTGGCGGGGCGTTGCGCGTAGGCTTTTCTTGGCGTCACCGCGTTGGTGTTCAGACAGCCTTGAACCAGACTGTGTGGCGCATACCCGTCTTAACTTATTCGGGATGGTGATGTTAAGATGGAGTGCGTGCGGCTATTTAATAGCTGAGTTACTTATATCGCTTCTGCCTACGCAAAGAACGAGCGCGAAAGCACCCTTCAGGACACGCAAGGGGAGAAACATCGCCAAGAGAAATTAGGAAAGAACTTGAAATTGATAAAGTGGACATGCTTGCGCGGCGAAGAGAAAGCGCTTGGCAATGTCCAGCCATATTTTGAGCGGAGTCGGTGACGTTAATTATTTTACTGAACAGAGGGTGGGAGGGGGGGGGGGGGGGGCTCCTACAGTTTCTCTGGTGCGAAACTTGTTTACAGCGACAGCAGCATATTTGAGTGTAACTTTGGGTTGGTCCCCTAATGTATAGGCTACAGCGACCTCCAAGATATCTGTACGGACGACGTCGTTCTCAGAGTCAGTATGGCGCTCAAAACACCACACATATTACCAAGTGCCAAAGGTGCTCGATAGTGCGTTTTTTTTCGTGGTGCAGACAGTTTTACACAGTATCTCCAGCACCAGGTGGTCATGTCCCATGACACCAAACATGCAACACAAGCATTCAGGGCAGTAAGAGCTAGAAAGGAGGTGAAGCTAGACATCTAACCAAAAATTGATGCGAATCTGGCTGGCAATTATGATCCACGTTCTTAGTAGACCTTCTGCAATCGAGGTGGATCAGCAAGATATGTGACAAAAGAAATCGTAGCCCATATCATATTGCATCAAAGCTTTTCTAACAGATAACATGTTGTCACCTTGTCAGTATATTTTTGGAAGAAAATTTCAACGACTACACAGCTTGTGACAACTGTTGACAAATGTTTAGGCAGCGCTCGAGGACTCAGGACAGACTGATGTGCTGTTCTTAGATTTTTCCAAGACTGTCAGCCTGGTTCTGCATAGTTAGCTACTTCAAAATATTGGAGCTATATGTTTAATGTGCTATCTTATTAGGTGGGTAGGGTCTTATTGAGGAGAAAAAAAAACAATTCGTTTAATTTGAAGACAGCACTTCTGAAGCACTACATGTTACGACATCAGGAGTTCATCGAGCAAGTGATTCGGGGCCAATGTTGCTCTTAATATAAGCGAATGATTTAACACAATTTACATGTGATGTATTACATGTCTGGAACAATAAAAGACTACTACTACTACTACTCCCCACTCGATTTTCTTGTAACTTCTTGCTGATGATTGCATTGCATTTAAAGACATTACCTGAATTGATGACAACGAGGAAGTTCAGGAGGCTCGCACTAACATAGGACGCTGGTGTATACAGTGGGACATGAAATTAAAGATCGGGAATACAGTGCTCTTAAGAATTACTCGTAGGAAATACCCTAGCATATTCCTATGCTACGTCCAAGGACGTTACGTACAAGCAGCGCAAAAATAAATATTTAAGTGTTAGTCTAATGAGTGACAACTTGGGACACACATCTCCGAAATGCGCTCCTCCACGTTTCAGAAATTGTGCCTTCTAAAGAGTAAGCTAGAAGAGTGTACAGTTGGAGTTAAACTTCAAGCTTGTAATGCACTCGTTAGGCCGTAGTTGGAGTACGCGTCGGTAATAGGGGACCCTCATGCTAAAAAAAAAAAGATTCGCTGCTAAGAAATGGTATACAGGGAAGAGGGGCGGTTATGCTTATTTAACAAATACAAAGGCCAGACTCTTCAACTTCACGTACGAGTGCAAATAACATACCTACACTAGCGTTGCGCAGAAAAATAGACCGTGTAAAGTTCCTACGAAATATTCTGTCTGGATCAATCAGTACTACGTCGTAGACTCTAAATCTCACTGACAACGCCTACAACTCGCAGTACTCACAAGCACTCGCTGCAGTCCATTCTTTCGAAAACCACAGCTTACAATTAGTTAATTTTTTTCTCTCGTACAGCCTCAGGATGCAATTCTCTTCTCGAGCATGTAATTGAGACGGGTAACTTTCATAAAGCCGTTGAGTTTAATCTATCTTTCGAAACATTTTTTCGTGTTATTTTACAGCATAAGTTAGTATTGTACGCCGCTTTGCCGAATGGTCTTGTGTTTTCTTTGCTTTGAAATATGCGCACGTTGAGCGTATTGTATGTTTTAATTGCTGTTCCACTCATGTTTGGGCCACTAAGGCTTGTATTGTAATGTAAATAAATAAGTCAATAATTGTAATGTAAATAAATAAATAAATAAATAAATAAATAAATAAATAAATAAATAAATAAATAAATAAATAAATAAATAAATATTGTGTTAGGTATTAGCCGTAATATTAACGTTCACGTCAAAGGAACGAGCTCATTAGTGCTTTCAAATAGTTGAAATACACGAAAGCTCGGCTTGCTTTCCTGTGTTCTGAGAAAAACAAAGAAAAAAAATGGAGGGGGGGGGGGGCAGTATGAAAAGCGCCTGGCTTGGCTCATGGCGAATTGGCGTATTGAAAATGAATACGAAAACAGCAATGTAGCCGATCTGCAAAGGAAAAGCTCTATGCAAGATTTGAAAAAGATCGGTCCCCCTTATTATGTACATTATTTTACTAATTATTCTGTGGCTCGACATCTGCCCGTAGATAGCTTCCGAACGGTTATTAGATAATCCTCAACGTGGTACGGCCGAACAGAGATGGCACTCCCAATGCAGCCAGCACAACACAAGAATCCCCATCCCTCGCTTTCCCGTTTTTTTTTCTTTTTTGGTTCCTTTTTTGTTACCTTATAGTCTTCGGAAAACACTGCAGTGGCGGCCGTTGTTGCTAAAGCGTGACGGGAAGCTCTTGACGATGAGTTTCGTTCGTTCTGGATTTGTTCGTTTACTGCGCCCGTCAGGAAATTCGCTGAAAACAGAAAAAAACAAACAATACAGCAGCGGGCGTGGATCCGCCTGCCAGCACCACGTTTCCTGCGAGCGAATTAATGATCCTGCGTGCTTCACTTGTAGTGCTACTTCAGGGGCGAAGTTGCAGTGTGATGCCGCGAACGGGGTCACGGACTTGTTAACAAATCACCGCGACCGCGTTTCATGCTGCAGCGATACGCAGAATCGTTCCGGAAACGGAGGCTTTATTGATGTCAGAAAGGCTCTGGCGGAACGAAGTGCTTTTCACGCAGCTGTCTAGCACGCCGTTGTTCAAAGGCTAAAAGCTTTCTCTGGTAATAAATTGCCGCGTTTGTTCAGAATTGCCACTTCTTACTGGTACTTCGCTTTTCCACGGTCTGTTAATGGGGAGCAGCTGTATCGAAGGTGTCCTGATTTTGCATAAAACTCATGCATATTGCACGAGCCGACTTTGGCTGCGTACAAGAAAGAATTTTTTGTTTGGCACGTGCAGATGTCTCTGGCCAAATGGGTAGAGCTTTGCTGCTATTGTTTTTTTTGGGGGGGGGGGGATCTCCACGGATTTTGAAACAAAGACCCATAGTCCTTACCCTAATACAGTCCATTCATACCTCAACCATTTGCAACACGTAAACGTAGGCCTACGTCACCGTCAAGCATTCTGCCTTTCGCGTTCGGCCTGTGCACTTCCTTGAAGTGCGGCGTGTGATACACTGTTTCAATATTATACGTGCTGCTTAGACGCAAGCTAACCCGAAACCAGAAAGATCAAGGCGCGCACTTTTGCTCTCGCTTTTGCCAGTGAACTTTCGAAATATTAGGATGATTCTGAGTCAGCGCAGTTGGCAATTTTCCACAGGAGTCATTTGGTCAGTCAGTGCGACATCGCTTTGACTTTCACCCGACACGGTGGCTGACAAGTAACAAGTCGCGGGCTCAACTCTCGGCTGACGCGTCGATACGATTTCCGAAAAGCTTGCGTACAGGGCTTTGGGTGCACCTTAGATAACACAATGTGGGGCAATTGAATGAGGAGCGCTCCTTCGTGGCGTTTCTTCTGTCCCACCTCTTGCTTGGAAACTAATGAAACACTCAGTGCTTTCAGTTGTCGGCTAATCTGGCCCCCTAGTGAGACTGTTCCAGTAAACCGGTAGCGGCGCTTCATCAGTGACTTTTGGTGCAACTTTTTCGTCGTTTCTTAAATTGGGAAGCATTCCTTTGGAGCGACGTCTCGTGGTTCGAACTACCGGTTACATTAAGGTGAATGCGAGCTTTCTATTTCATAAATGTACGTACACCTTGCTATTCGCTGTTACAAATTTTGGTTAAATATATTGATCTTCGATTTTATTACAGTAATATTCCTTAGTATACCGATACATTTACTAATGGAAGCTTCAATGTGGATGCAGCACGACCAGTTACCCTTTTATTTTCTATAAAACGGCCCACTGTCGAAGTCCCCTGATTTATGTTACGTACGTAGCCGAGCAGTATATAATCAATTATAAGTGAAGCGCCTGAACAACGCATCCACTGAGAAGCAAACCTCCTTACAATACGACACAGTACACCGGAAATGCATAAACACTCTCCCTCTGCACATACTTAACCAATATTATTACACTAGCGACTTAATTGTGAGTGGTGGTGCATTTCGTGTCTCATAAACCATATAGCAAATAATAACTGCGCGTCATAAACGCGTCGTTGAAGTCTTAGTTTTTCTTCTTTTTTTTCCTGTTTTTTCTTTCTTTTTTTTTTGGGGGGGGGGGGGTAGGTTCAGAAAAGCGCAATTAAGCAAAATCTTAAGCAAAATATCGTTAGGGTTGTTGAGCCGAATTGTTCTTTTGGAGGGACCCTTTTTTATGAGCCGATGAGCCGAAGAGCCGCTAAAGTTCCTCTGAAACCAGTATAGCATGCCTGCGGCCATTATCGTTTGTCCGACCATTAAAGACTCCTTTACTACTCGAACATATATGCGCCGCATTCCCGTCGCATTTCGTAATTCGTGCCGACTGAACAGCAAGCAGTTAGAAACGGACTCGGTGTAATAAAACCTAGTGATCTTTGTTGCGCGAATGTGACGAAATCTGCCAGCCATCGCCTCCGCAATTAGGAAGACGTACTGACTGTGCTCAGGCGACGAGCCAATAAGTGTGCAGAGCGCAACCCCGGAGTTGTGCAAGGGCAGAACAAAGAACTTGATTGCGCTTGCAGGGCACCGTCTTTGTAATGCCGAACTCGGTGAGCATTTCTAGGCGGCCTGAAGTAGTACGCAGAATCGTACACTACTGCCGCTGCTATATTCTTACATTTTGGTGAATTCCGCAACAAGTAGCACTCGCCTTTCTCACAAGACTAAGAAAATAGCAAAAAAGATGTAAACAACGGCAGAAAGAAAGACAGAAATAAAGCAAGCAGGCGCCGTAGTGGAAGAACTTGAGCAACAGTGCGCGTATTTGAGCGACCACGGCTCGCCAGACACGCAGACTCGTCTTGTGTTGACGCAACCCCATTGCTGCCGCGGCGCCGGATGAATCGGTGACCCCTTGGGCTGCACGCACCGGACAACCCGACCACTACCCGTGCTATTTCCTCCGTCAACAAGTCCACTTGTGTTTACCCAAGCGGCCACCTCTGCTGCTCCGAGTAGACGGGCTCCGCGTCTGAGCCAATGACGAGGCTGCTGCGCGTTCCTTCTCTCCACTCAAACGGATGACAAAATCTTGCAATACGCAGCCGCGAATGTGGCCCCCTCATCTCTCCCTTGTGCCCTGCGACATTTACGCCTTTCCGAAGACCAACAGATGTAGAACATTGTCTCCAACAAGCGCGCAGCACATGTGCAGGCGTGCCGTTGATTTCTCAGTCCTGACTCGGCTGTAACCTTTGCTTTCGTCAGGTTATTCAAACACTCCAACATTTACCAGAATAACTATAACGTGGCGATCGAAGAACTTACTCTGCTGTAACTCGAGCAGGCAGCTTGAAAACAAACCCCTGTCGTGCTTTGGTGATATTTTTTTTTACAAATTAGTTCGATTGATTGATTCGTGGCGTTGAACTTCCCAAAGTACCACTGGGGCCGAATAGAGGCGCCGTTGTGGGAGACTTTGCATTAATTTTGTTACCGCCTCGGTTTCTTCAACGCGGCGACCTTCAATCGAACCCGCGACCTCGTGCTTGGCAGCAGAACGCCATAGCCAATGCGTGCCCGCTACGGTTACAAACTTTTTTTTCTTCTCTCTAGCATAAGTGTTCATCAAACTAGTTCCTTGGTGTTCAAAACAAAGTGGTTTGTTTCCCTACACTTCATAACCTAGATATCATAATTATCGATGGGCCCAGCAGGGCAATCTTTTGAAGATATCTATATATGGTTACTTGCATAGCCCTTGCCCAGAAGAAAAAAAAGAAGAGACTGCGGCACGGCTTTCTGCTGACGTATGAGCGAGCAGGCACGTCCGCCCATCCTCGGGCGATGACGTACTTCACTGACGACGTGGACCATTCATCTCTGTCACACGTCGTCAGGGGGCCACGATTGCAGTGTCCACTCACTATCGACGTGTTCCGGGCGATAACTTACGATTTAGCTAGACGCGAAGGCGAGGCCTCAGATGACCGTCTTCAGCCTGGAGGAGAAAGATACCGTTTGCATATACTCTCCGGCATGGGGGACATTCTCATACGCAGTCTCATCGATCTAACACCATATTTTGCCTTTTTTACTTAACCTGCAGGCTATCGAAACTGGGGCGTATATAGGTGATGCATCATGGATAATGTGCACTATACTGCATTCTGCGTGTGTCCCCGATACGTGCGGGTCAGGCAGGCAGGCGTCGGCTGTTTCATTCGCGCAAGTTGGCAGTCGGCTCGGTGAGTGAGAACGTCCAACTCATATCTTGTCCAGAGTGAAAACAAAGTTGGAACCACGTTCGTGCATCACTTGAATTTCTGAGTAAGTCGGTTCTAGACTCACTGTTGTATGGGGCCGCCTGTCGCACGGTTGCACTAATTACATGAAGTAAGATAGAAGAAGCAAGCACTGTCGAAGTCGTCTAGCCAGTGCCCTGAATATTTAGGCTTTCCGGAGCAACACATAGGTGGCGTTCTAACTTAGCACCTAAAGATTAAATTATGGTGTTTTGCGTGCCAAAATCACGATCTGATTCTGAGGCACGCCGTAGTGCTTTGTGCTTGGTGGAACTTGGACCACCTGGAGTTCTTTAACGTGCACCTAAATCTTAGTACACGTTTTTTTTTTTCGCATTTCGCCGCCATCGAAATGCGCCCGCCGTGGCCAGTATTCAATCCCGTGACCTAACTCAGCACTGGCCCTAATGCAACCGCCACGCACAATGGCGTCTATGCACTCTCACAACGCCCACAATGCTAGAAGATATTGGAGCAGTAAAGAGTTTACCGCGTTTTTTTTCTTTCTTCAGTCGCAGATAACGAGCGGACACATTTCGCAGACGCGCGTTTCACGCTGTCGCCGTCGAGTTTCGCGACTACACTTTTTATACAAGTAGAAGAACATCTTTCCTGGTTTAGCATTCTTGAAAGGTTTTCTCAGCACCAGATGTAACCCAATGGAGGCTTCAACTCAACAAGCAAAAGAGCGAAAAAGAAAGAGAACATTGCTTACTTTGGACATGCCTATGCGGATGCGCGATTCAAACAGCAGACCTGGTTTTGACAGAAAGACAAAATACGAGCCCTACTAAGTATACATTCATGGCGCATAAGTCACTGTCTATGCTGCATAATGAAGGACGAAACCTGCAGCCCCTATATCTCTAAAGTTGCATAACACCGCGTGAACGATTTTATGCCGGTATAGCCGATTGTTTACAGCACATCGTGAGGAACTGAGAGACCTTGGTGGATATCTCGTTCCTGCGACGAGGCAGAGAAAGGCTGAGACGTTACGCCGCCGCGATAACAACCGCCTCGCGCAAGGTTGTTTTGTTGCTTATATCAGTTGCTGCATGCAAGCTGAACGAAACCAAAGAATGACTTGAATATTATAGATTAGGCTGCCCGCATAAAAAATCACGCAGGCCTCTCATGATAACCCCTTCAGTCACGAATTATGATTGACCGTCGATAAATGTATAAAATTTATATTACTTTATGCCAATGGGCTGCAGACTCCATTAAGAGCTCTACAAGTACGTTCAACGCAACCACTTTGCCTAAATTTACGGTGTAGCACCACGTTGATCGAGATTTGATGCCTCTAACACTGTGCGAGCTCGGCTTTTTCTCCTCGGTGACCAGGGATCCCCCAGATTTGACGCAGGTCCCCCGCGAGATCCGAGACCTCGTCACGATCGCTCCCATTCCGCGAAATATGCATCCCGACCTAAACAGAGGCAGGCGCCTTGCGTGGGCGATCGCGCTTCTCAGGCGCATAGGCATGAAAACAGACGATGTCTAGTTCGTGGACGCCGCTGCCTATCGCAACAACCGAGCCTTCGCGGCAGTCGCGGTCTCATCCTCGCAGCGGATCCTCAACTCCGCCACGACCCTCACTCGAGAGCCCGAAGTAGCGGAGCAAGTAGCCATAGCCCTAGCTGTGCTCGACAGCAAACGGTCAGTCATCTACAGCGACTCTAGACCGGCCATCAAAGCCTTAGAACGCGGCGTCGTCTCGAACCAGGCGTTACGCATCCTCCGCAGCGCGGATCAGAGTACCCTCAAGCACCACACCGTCATCTTGTTCCCCGCCCATCTCGGCCGGGTGCCGGGTTCCCTGCCAAAGCTCAACGAGATCGCCCACGACGCAGCGCATGCGCTTACTGACCGCGCCGTCCCAGGGCAACCCCACCTCGCCGAGATAGAGACCAACAGGGATGCACCCATTATGTACAATGAAATCACAAAACACTTCTGGCTTGGACGCCACATCTTTCCGCCCCCACACCCCAAACTTAACAGACCGCAGACCCTTCGCTTATTACAAACACACACGTACCCAAACGCCGCCAAACTCCGCGTTCTCTATCCTGACGCGTACCCCAGCGACATGTGCCCCTCGTGCGGATACACGGCGACACTCGCACACATGCGCTGAGAGTGTAGAAACGCTCATCCCGACTCTACCTCGAACAAGTGGGAGGAGTCCCTCAGAAGCTCACTTCTCGCCGACCAGCAATGGGCCGTCCAGCAGGCCCACGAAGCGGCAACCAGGTATTCCCTGTCGGTCTCTACGTGGGAGACGCCCGCTACGCCCTAAGCGCGTCCTGCAGGACCTAAATAAAGTTTTTCCAGTCCAGTCCAGTCCTATGTTTTGCAGTCTCGAGCGGCGCGAGCGCCGGCGTGGAAAGTGACTACCATCCTCCTCTTCCAGCCCCCCCCCCTCCCCCCCCCCCCCCCCCCCCCCCGTCTCGCAGACGCATAGGGGTTGAAGCGGGCGGGAAAATACGAAGGCTAAACAGCGCAGTTTGTAACGTTGAACCACAGCCTCACTATGTATTTGCTATTCCGTTTGAAGTGATTTACGAGCAAGAGCTGCACGCTTTCCTGGATAGGGTGTGCCATATTTTATAGAAAGGAAAGCTTCATGTAATATACGTATCTTTAATGCAGTGTGCGTGTCTCTTCATCATCATCATCATCATCATCATCATCATCTATAGGAGCAGCAGCCTATATTTATGTCCACTGCAGAACGAAGGCCTCTCTCTGTGATCTCCAATTACCCCTGTCTCTTCTTAGTATCACCTATCAATGTTTCACCAATGAATGTGTTGAATGATTAAGAAAACAGAAACAGCCTGATAGTAAGAATTACTGCTCCGAGAGAACTTATTTCGAGGAGGGAGTCACACCTTTATGTGTCACCGCCCCAGAAAGGTTGCCCGTTCTAGCGGTCCTCTTCATACTTCGTACGAATTGTCACCAAGCAAAGCCAAAAAGAAAGAAAAAAAAACTGTCTTATCGGGTGAACGATGTCATGACGTAAACTTACAGCCATTTCGAAAGTTGGAGCCAAGCATCAGGCAAATAAAGGAAGAGCGCAATGGTGTGAGGAAACCACCAGCGTGACGAGAATGTTTCTCATGACATTACGCCTTCCGGGCATGCTTTGCTGCCCCCCAGCGAAGGTCATCCACGTGTCTCAGAGCGTGAGATGCTTTTCTTCAATCCGTCTCCTCCTGAAGCTTCCGATAGTTTTGACCTTTTTATTCATTCATTCGCTTTTTCTTCGTTTCTATTTAGTCTTTATTCTTCCTCCATTCTTTCCTTCTTACTTTTCTTTGAATTCCTTTTTCTTTCGTTCGTTCTTGGTGAGCTAACTTGTTGATTCGCGCAGTTCGGGAGGGTGAGAGAAAGAGACAACTGTCAGAGGGCACGGATTTTGTAACGGACGAACGTAAGGACTTCATTAAGGGCCTGAATATACTTTCGTAATGTAAATATCGCGTTCTAAATTAGGCATCAGCTTGCAATGCCACCGGCTGTTACGCGCCAACCTAAAGCCTTGTGGTTTTTTGTAACGCATGCTTCGTAGTTTTATGGAGCTCCTTTTTAGAGGTATAGCACGAGGAAAAGGGCCCAGATAGTACGCCAAGGGAAAAGCCTACCTTCAGAAAGGCGTTGTAATTGCGGCTTTGCTGCTTGGTGCAGGGTCGGCAATTTGTTCACACACCGCCGATGTTCCTCCGTAACAATCTTCTGCTCGCCAAACGGAACAGTTATCATCGTTGCAGACATTGTTTCCCAAGCGACCTCGACCCCAACTTTGCATTTCTATGGTTTTGCGAGCCGCGTTTCTTTTTGACGTTCTCGGAATTCGTGCCTCAGATACCTTGCAAGCCAACCAGAAGCGCAGCAATTTTTCTGCGTGGGCCAAGCACAGTGAAAGCTCCACTAGCAGACGCCTTATACAACAAAATAAGGCACCGTTCTGCAGTGTGAGCGCACGGAGAATTCTTCATAGTATCAAGTATCTTATTTGTTATTGCTGCATTCGACGGCAACATCTGCGATGTTAACACTGCAAAACTTGCTGCAGCATGCGATTTTCGTAGGATTATCCACATGAGTCAAAGTTCTGGTTGTAGAAAAAAAAAAGAAAGATACCCCGTCAGAATAACAGCAACTTATAGTCGTTCTCATTGGGCACTTTAGAAAAGCCAGGCATGCCTGAAAAATGAATATCGTCCCACATCCCAAACAGCCTGCCGGTTTAAATTTCATTAATGGCACTGGAATCTCAGCCTGAAAAAAAAAAAAAAGCACTGACAATCCCTTCCGAATCAGCTGCTGCGGAGGTTGGCAGGAAATATTGTCACGAGCGGCGTTTCCTGCAGAAGCATAGCGATCGCATCGTACATATATCTCTATCTGCGACGTTCTTCTATTACTGTCTTCTAATGTTCGATTAATATATGCTTCGGGAATCAATGTTTCCTTGCTTTACGTGTATACAAGTAAATGCCTCTACCCGTTTGCCTGATTGCAGTTTCCGGGGATGACTATCGTGGTGCACTCTTTTGTCAAAACGCGTACACCAGGACGGTTGTTCCTTCATTCAATGCGTTCTTATTTTCCTATCTAGTTTACTTGGCAGGGGCGCTGCTTTTCGTAGGCGACTAGCTCTAGGCTATTTGATCTGCGATTGACCAAAACGCAGGCGTTGTACCACATCAAACCCTTTCTTCTTATGTTACTTCATCTATACTAACATTGTACTGCCGCTTGCGCACCAGAGAATGCACGTGCCATCACTTGGAATTTAAAGGGCCTAGGAGGGTTCCCCTGTGTCCAAAGTTTAAAATCCGCTTCGCTACGGTGGCTGGATTATTAGGTGTGCCATCCGTCATGGCCAAATCACGTAGTACGCCCGCCATCTCCCCGCATATAGTGACAACAGCTTGGGGCTGCTCTCATTAGTCCTGCTGCGAGCAGCTTGCTTTGTCAGCTGCTACATCTCATGCCCGTGAAGTATGCGGCGGCTCTCCTTTTGAATTTCGCTTGAGAAAAGGAAATGTATTCATTTTTGTAATAGAGTTCCAGAATGATGAATCTTCCTACATGACATTGCGCCTGCCAAGTCAGCCGATGCGTGGCTGATGAAAGCCGTCTCCCATGCCACAATACCAGATGTAGTCACAATTTGCTGAGCTGTTGGCGCCTTTAAATCAATAAAACTGCGAGCTCTAAGAAGCAACTGTTTGCCTGGAAACCTCGTATGCCTCCAGTGCAGGTGCAGCGCGAGAAGACACAGGAGGTGGCTTGCTTCTTAACCTTTGCACGATACGAACATTTGTAGCTTAAGGCCGGAATTAGAATTTGATGGCTCTAGAAATCACCTTAGCGTACATCTTTCAACACCAAACGCCATTTCGAAATCTGATTTCTCGATTACTACATTATCAATGCGACAAATTAAAGACAGCCGTGTTATACCTACGGAAAGCATGCACCTCCTCTATCACGCCTCCAGGTGTGCCGAATGCTGTCACCTATTTGTGAAGTGAAATCCAGATTCAAACAACAGTAAGGACTTAACCAATCCAACGAAGACACTGCCGCGCTATTTAAAGGACACTGGACAGTGTGAAAAGTTGTGACTGTACGCTGTATGACGTAGAATATAATAGTGGACGCTGACACTGTAACATTCTAACGCCTTCGCAGACTATGTGACAGCGCCCACAGAAACAGTTCTGTATTGTGCGTGGGCTTTTTTTTCGTATTTTTATCTCATCTAACGCATTCCTTTCCCCCCTCCCCCGGTAGCCAACCGGAGATATTCTCTGGTTAACATCCCTATCTTTCCTTTGCCTTTCTCTCTCTCTCTCTCTAACAATCTTTGGGCCGTCGGAATAGGTGAACAGAGAAAGCAGCGCCAAGCAGAGACGTTTAAATGACCAGCTAAATTGTAGTACTTTCGTGTACTACAATTTGTACTTGTACCTTCTAATTCTCCACGCGTGCCCGCGCATGCGCGCCGACACGTGACAGGGCGACAACGCCAATAGCGGGGCGTCCTCATGCCCTAGGATGTGACGTCACCTCCGTACGCCGCAGATGTGCAGAGGTGTCTGTCTGTGGATGGGGCGCTCGCAACTGGCACGCTCAATAGCACCTCTTCCTCTTCACAACCACAATCTCTCTTTCTCAACCTCCCTTAGTGCCTGAAGTTACGTGTTTGCGCACCAACCATTTAGGTGACTTGCTCTGCTACTCAACGCCTGCGCTTTCTCTCTCCGCTATTTACTCTCCTCCTCATTCGTGTTACACTCTCCGGCTTTTTTATCTTGCGAGATCAGCCGACGTTCAACCAAAGTGGGTGAAGTCATTAAATTAAAGTAAAAAAAAGAAAAATCTGGGGTTTTACGTTTTAAGTCATCGATATGATTATGAAACACGCCATAATATGCGACTCCGGAGTTATTTTGACGAACTGGGGTTATTTGAAGCGCACCTAAATCCAAGTAGACGAACGTTTCTGCATTTAACCCCTATCAAAATGTGACCGCCGCAACCGGGAGTCGAACGTACGACCTCGTGCTCCGCAGCGCATTGCCATAGCCGCTAAGCCACTGCGGCGGGTTTTAAGAATGCTATAGCTTTAAAAGAAAGAGAACAGCGTAATACTGTCATCATTTATTACACTTTTCTGTTGGTACTATCTACCCCTGTAACACATTTTAACCTGCTTCAAGTGGATGCGAGACATTGAAATAACCTCAGGCACAGATAAAAGACAACCTTGCTTGGAAAGTTAGTTCACCAAAAAATACCAATATCAATAGAATATACTGCCCCGTCTTTGAGGGTTAGAGCACACCAGTTGAAAAACGCGTAGTAAATTTCTCCTAATCACACCATCGCTTTTTTTCTTTAAGTCCTCACAAAAGAATTCAATATGAGCTCCATTGGACGCGTTTATCAAGATCTCTGATCCGTTTTACCTCTCTCTCTGCCTTTCTGTACATAATTTTTTTTCTCTTCTCTCTCTCTGATCCGCTTTACGTTTCTCGAGAAAACAAGACACGTTGAAGGCGTACACAAAAACGGCATGCAAATAAGCTCGCAGTGTGCTGATTTTAACGCTAGAAAGGCACTTTGCTTCCCGTAAGCTCGGGATTTAGGCGTACAAAGGTTTCGAAGTTTTTCAACGTTTCCGGTCTGCTCGCCGGCGCAGCAAAAACATGAACCTGCATTTAGCTCAGTCGTAGAGTGCGAGCCGTTGAACAACATCCCCGAGCAAGAGTCTTTAAGACTGTGCACGCGTTCAGTTAAATTATCATTTGTTTAATTTGGACGGAGAGTACTCGTGGTGACACACAAACTCTAAAAACTGTAAGCATGAGCAGGCGTTTAAGAGAGAGAGAGAAAGAGAGGAGGAAAGGCAGTGAGTTCAGCTTGCAGTTCCTTTGTGACGCTACTCTACACTGAGGGAGGAAGTAAGCGCGAGGAAAGAAAACATGGATGGTACACGAAGTGATGCGCTTCCCACACAGAACAGCGTTCACTCTGCGTTCAAAAGCGCTTGCTGAGCTCAGTGGAGCAGGGCGCTATATAGTGTCTTTCAAATGCCTTTCAAAAGTGTATTCCTGCTCGGGTGCCGGTCGAGTCAACGTTGCCAATATCTTTTCGTACGTTAACACTTGTCATCCAGTTGGCTTAAAGCAGCACGCAAATTCTGCCTTTCGTCATCAAAAGAAGAGCGCGCGTTTTGGGAGAGCGAACAGCGTAGGAGGCGCTTTGTCCAGTATTATTCTGGGGTTCCGCAAATATCGCTGGACTTGCTCGCAAATATCGTTGGATTGCCGTTTCGACAGCATAGGTATAACCTTTCTTCCTGTGTAGGCAGTTCCTTCAGACGTGCGCGGCGATTGCATGACATGTGCGTCATGCGGTTCCGGGAATGCGCCGCGTATGATTTGGCGAGCGACGGATAATTGAAAGAAAACATTCGCGAAGACGGTGTCATAAGGAGAGGTTGAAATCTGTACAAAGATATTTATACACTGCTATGAACTAGCAGCAAGTAAAAGGTCGCAGATTTGTTTGCTATGTGGACCACTTCAAACTGCCGTTTTCTTGTTTTTGTGGATGGAAAATCAGAAGCACAACTTCGTGTGTGTGTGGACCGACCTGGGATGTGCAACAGTCTTTTATATCTTCAGTGTGTGTGAAAATGTGTGTGTAACGGGGTGTGTGTGTGTGTGTGTGTGTGTGTGTGTGTGTCGGACACGCTGTATGCTTTGTGCCAAAAAAAAGAGAGAGAGAGAGAGTTTGGTCGTGCAGGCAAAGCAAAGGGCAAGGTTGTTTGTTGACATGTTGTGTGTTAAGTTTGTTTTCGTGCCAGACAAAGCAAAGGGCAAACACGAGAAACATTGCATGAATTGATTCTGTGTCGAAATAAGCATGAAATTGAAAAGCAAGGCACAATAATGTGGGTGGTATGTGTGTGTGTGTGTGTGTGTGTGTGTGTGTGTGTGTGTGTGTGTGTGTGTGCGCCCTTCGTTTTGTTTTCGGGAAAGCTTCGTCATGAATATTCTGTGCGTATGAAGGCTCAATAACTCAATCTATCCGTGAGAATCTTTCAGTTAAGTATATCACAATCTTAACGATCGCTAATTGATTATTTACAGTATTATTATCGATGCGTGTTGATTCATATAAACATAGGCCCAGTGCCCTAAGCCCCCGCTTATTTCTTAAGAAAACATTCTCGAACTTTAAATTACAGCTTTCTTCTTATCATTCGTATGCCCGCAACTATGGAAGGCCTACCTGTTCGAACCTATATGTATAGAGAGGGGAAGACACTAGCTTGAATTAGACTCAAGAATAGCTTGGTCGAAAAAAGGATTCGGACTTGTTTGCCTTGTTGGGAGCCGTCGTCCAGCTTCTCGCAATTTGATCAGAAGTAGTCGCCACTCAAGAGCTGTCACAAGCATGAAATATGTTAGCACGCCAGGAACGTTATTGTGAAAGAGCTGGACCACAGGTGATTGACTGCCGCGAATAAACAAGATTTGAATAATTAATGACCAATTTGAAATAAAGAAATGAATGCATAATGCCAGGTGTATATTATATTGGACATATTGTCATGAAAGCAAAATTAGTCGCACGTATACCTTCTAGTCATAACAGATGCAATGAGCAGAAAGTGTCGTCACATTCCTCTCTCAAGTGTGAGGTTAGGTGTTGCGTCATTTATGGCATGATTTAAGTGCGTCGGCATAAAGATGCAGGAAGCGATGGTAAAAATGTTATGCAAGGAAACGTATTTAAAACAGAATCCTTCAATAAGCTTTGCTTAACCATTAGAAAAGCAAGACAAGTATCTTTTCAACACAAGCAAATACACAGTCCAGATTTATGAGTGCAACTGAGCGCAAAAGGACACAAGCTGGCCAATAATTTTTTTTTGCTGTGATAACTTTATTTGTTATGTTTTTGTGTAAATAATTTGAAAATATAAACTTTATTTACAACTTACCAGGATGTGAACATAGACGAGAAGACAAAGTTTCTCACTGTAATAAATACCACACGGTGTTATATAAATAATCTACTCTTGGTATATTGAGATACTTTTTTTTTTAACGACGAGGTTCGGCATGACAAAAGAGCTCAAATTTATAAAGAGTTAAGTCATTGCAGAGTTTGGGTCAAACAGCTTTAACGAAGTGGTCTAATTTATTACACATTACAGAGTTTCTTTGAAAAGTGTACATGACACGAACATTATGCATGAAGATTTTGAACACTTTTTTTTTCACGTGGCTGCAGCACATCAACTTGCGTCACACATTAGAATTATTTTTTCGCTTTAGGCAACCTTTTCACTTGCCGTCCAACTGAGCTTCAGCGTTTTATATTCACCGCGACAGCTGTTATCACTGGTTTACTGTACGACTGGTTGCTAGGCTGACAAGCAGCAAACTATAGAGTCGATTACACTTTGATTATGAGGTGAAAATCTTCCTCAAAGGGTCACGTTTGAAATTTCTTTAAATTTTAGTGGGAGAATAAACGCGCCATGAGTGTAGCAAAATAAGTTTCCATGTTTTTGTAACAGCCGCGCTTATTTTATATTATATCACGTGTTGGTAATCAGCTATTTGTGAATCTCGCTGAAAGAAAAAGTGCCTGCGAATTATTTTAACAACTTGCTGTATATGGTCGGCTAGTCGAGCAAACGCTTTTGCTCGGATATGGTGACAAGAAATGATTCACAAACTGGAAATAATAAAATATTTTGCTCGCAGTAGCAAATAAAAAAAGAAAAAAGAACGGCAAAGCTTGCACTAGGCCACGCAAAGCTCGAGACACAGCGAAGCTGTCCGATCGATTGCGTCATAACCTAAGAGATACCAGGCATAACCAAGCTCAACTCAGGCACAGCCAAGGCCGAACCTAGCTGCTACCAAGTTCAACCTAGATACAACCAAGTTCAACCTCGACATAGACACGTTCAACCTAGATGCTGCCGGGAGACGCAATCGATCGGTCAGCTTCGTTGTGTTTCGAGCTTTGCACGGCCTAGTGAAAGCTTTGCCTCCCCATTACGACGACAGAAGAGAAGTGAAATTGCACGCTGGAATGATCAGTGGCCACGCAGCCAGCTGTGGAAGAAGAAGACAGACGCGGGAGCAGTGGCACGAGCGCGTGCGGATCACGAGTACGAGCGCTAACCGAGGGGCGCCAAGGAGCCAGCTGTGGAAGAAGACGACGACGCTCGATCGAGCCAATGCTGATGATGATAGTTTCGTGAAGCGCGCACTTTTTACGGCTGGCTTAAACAGTTTCGCTGTTAAAAGCCAAAGGACAGACATCCGTCGGCCTTTCATCGCTAGGTTTGGTTACCCATTGGTTAGTTAATTAAACCCCGCATCAAGGAACATTTTGAAAGGTCGTCCAGCTGCAAGCCACCTCCTGCGGGCGGCGGCCGTTCCTTGAACAGCGAGCTTTCTTGCACGGCTTTGTGTAGTGTTTGATCAGGAACAAGCAAAGAAGACGTGGTAATGGTACGAAGAAGAAAGCAGATTCGCAAACTCATAAGTCGGATTTTCATGCTGGCCTTGTCATTCCATTTTGTCTCCGTGCTTACACGCCTGCCATTTACTAACATGAAGCAAACGACCACTGCTGGCCCCTAGCAACACGCTTACTTGCGTCAGCTCCTTAGATGGCAACCACCCTGCGCTATCAGGACAGGATGTTCTTAACGGCCTTCGGTGACCGCCAAATTAGGCAATTCTTCCAGCTGAAGACAAGCTTTCCGCGTTACGTCAGCATCAGTGAATTCACTTAAAACATTCACTTTTACACAGAAAACTCTATCGTGCTATCTTGGGTAAACTTTCGCAAGGCACGTGGATGAAATGAAATATTACTCGACCAGCAATCTAACAAGAAAAAAAAAGAAAACTTGCCGGAAACCTTACTGCGTTACAGTACGCCGTGAGAACGTCGCAATCATGCTGGTCTGGATGGTGCCTGAGGAGGTGGCGACGGATCAGCAGACGAGCGTCATCAAGCTTCCACAAAATTACCGGGCAGCCACAATAGATATGAGCGCAAGTTGAAGAAAAACGATCAGCCTCTTCATTTCCGGCAATCCCACGCGCCAAGTCCACTGGGCAACCTGAGATACCTCACGTGATGCAATTTTCTTGACAGCGCCAGTAATGCTGCGCACAACTGGACAACCAGTGTCACTTCATTGTAGTCTGCTAAGGGCAGCGCAGGAGTCCGTAAAGATGGCAATCTTCAATGCGGTGAACTCCTATTGCACGTATTTCAGTCAACTGCTGCTAGCTCTGCAGTTGTCAATCAGGCTGGATGTGGTATACGAAACACACGTCGTACTTCAGTCGAAAGGCAGGAAAAATCTGCTGAGGCACCTCGATCGTCGTTGTGTACAGATGCATCTATGCGTATACATTACTTATGCATACAGTTTCATTATCACTGGACAAAAATTTACACTCACTTATTTAGTATGTATCGACAATATGACTGATCTGAAAGAATTTTAAGAAACAAGTAAATGTTTCTGAAGAGTAGCTGTTGGCCACGACCCCAGCAGTCTCTTTAGAGTCACTGTTCCGCCGTCAACCCCCATTAATTCTTACGCCAGTCGGCTTCCTTGTTCAAAGTACTTGTGGCTTTCTAAATACCTGTGTTCTACATTGTCATCCGCACTGCCACATTCTCAATGAAGGTATTGCTATTGTGTAACTGTATCAACAACGGCAAATAAGAGGTTAACTCTTCACCTACGCCCAAAGCCGTTCGCCTCGTTCTTCATACAGTGCGAGAAACTCAAACGCGACATTTCTCCCGCAGGCGCAGCCGAACCTTCAAGACATTGCTGACATTAGAAAAAAAAGAAAAAAAAGAGGGCTGATGTGCGCAACCAACTTGCTTTCGAACGATCGTTGGCAATCAGGTTGACTCCAGAAGAATCATATTCCGTTTCTACATATGTGAATAGCAGGCTCAGCCGTTGCTTAGATGTTTAGGCAATCATCAAACGTTTCGCCGACAGTTTATTGCAATGGCGGGAGTGACGGCGAACGCCCGCACTTTCTTGCTGTAGAACTCCCAGGAGAGAAATTACCAGCCCGTGCGTGTGTGAACGTCGGGAGGACTTTCGCATTTTCAAGCCCACATCCTTTTACGACAAAACGAGGTGTTGCGCATTATGCACAGTTGACGTTCTTGCCGAACAGGGAATGGTTGCGGCAAACATAGTGTGATGCCCTCGGTTAACGACCTAGTTCGATCGAAGTATGCCTGGCCCAAGCCGATGAGGTCGTTGTCCTTTTTACAGTGTTATGTTTAGTTGGTACGACTTGATACGGACGTTATCTTGAATTTTCAAAGAGAACTAAAAGGGTAAAGATCGAAAAACTGAGCTGTATGTACAGGAGAGAGATCGCCGCGTCTGCAATGCCCAATCGTTCCTTTCACATGCAAGCCCTTCATATTGGTCGCTTATCGGGGGTCTTAAATCCACGCAGAAAACATAGCTGCTCCCTCCCATCTTTTATTGAACAAGTTTTCTGTAATTCCTTTTCCAGGCCTATTTGTCATAGTATTGCTTTCGACTTTGCAGAATGTAATCTTTCCTTTTTCATCTTTCCTCGTTACTTCTTCTTTTTTTTAATTCAGAGTATTGTTTCACGTACGCTTCTTTAAGACACATCTGAGATACACAGTGGCCGTAAAGTACCTGCGTGTCGTTTCTTTTATCTGTAAGACATGGAATTCGTGAAAACCTTGCACAGGCAGCTTACTGAGCCAAACAAAGCCTATAAAACCGTACCCTTTGTTTGCGCAGAAAGTTCTTGTCTCTGGTTTATTAGCCACCTTCTTCTCCAGAAGGTCTGACTCAATCTCATCAACGCTTGGTTCTCACCGCTACAAGCGATCATAATGCCAAAACAGGTGACAGCAGAGCTGTTAGAATAACACTTTTTTTCTTTTTTTTTCTGAAAGTCTTCCCAACCAACGTTTTGCCCTTTCCTCAATGTTCAGGCGAAAGCTGTACAACGTATGGGCCACGAGCACAACCACCAGTGAATATGTACGGGCCACCAAGTTCCCCTGCAACTGCTAGACCTATTGCTGTTCAGGACGGCACTGGTTTGCTGTTCTTGCAATTAGATGGCTCGTAGCTCAAAGAATCTCTGAAGCGTCTGAATGGAGTAATAGTGGCGGAGCCCCACCAATCTTGATTATGCGCTCAACTTCAACATCTCGTTCATTTTTATCAACGTGCGAACACGCTTTCTTGTTATCTCTCTCGTCTATTTAGTGACTAGGCGAGCTGTTCGGCCTAGCGAATAGCAACGTTGAGGTTTTGCCAATTTCTCATCCCATATTTACTGAACGCCAGACCAGTGCTGTTCCGAGCATATCATCAACTTCAAAGCCATCATTCCTGCATTTTTTCTCCAAGTGAGTGCTGGCCGGAAATGCTGGAGAAGCAAATCTGGCTGCCCATGGAGCGACGTGATTATCTCTCGGCAAAATACATTTTCTACGCCTCTCATTCGCACTGTCCTATACTATCTCGACAGCAAGCTCACCCGAACGGCGTCACGTCAACTCTGTGTGCGTGGGTGTGTATCTGTCCGAGAAACATGCGCTCGCTGCAGTTGCTTTGATATACACGTGGAGTTCAGACCGGACTCAAGCACACATACATACACCTACACGCGCGCGCCCACTAACACACATAGACATACCACACGCACACACGTACATACAATCACGGGTGTCTCGTCAGTCGCGCATGGTTGGGTCGGCGCTGATTGGATCAACGGCTGTTTCTTCCGGCACACAGGCTGACTGAAGAACACCCATCCGCCTGAGCCGTTCTGTTTCCCGGGACCCCCCATCCACTCCCGCCGTGTCGCAGGTATTCGCTTAGTCTAGCGAAACGCCGCGCTCCTACCAGCCGTCGCCAGAGTTACTGAACGGTGATATACTTTTCTGACAGGGCCCATATCAGCGCTCGAACACTGTGTTCTGCTAGCGAGATTAGAACTATCCGCTGGCCAGAGCTGGACGTCTGGAGGCATCCAGAGCATTTACAGTGTTAGCCTTCGTGGGCTACTGACGATTCTATATTTGAGAAGCGTGCTACACTCCTAACATCGTCGTACCTGTTCCACAATATAAGTGTAATATATTTGGAAAGCGGTTCCACTTACTAAGCGCAACCAATGGGGATCAAATGTCCTTGGGCGTTGGCTTGTCCTCGGGCCAAACTTACTGCCACTGTTATTGTATGTCTTTCCTAATATCGTTCCACCTAAGTTCTGCAAACCAAGCATGATATATTTGCAAAAATGTTCCGCATACTTAGTGGTACTTACGCGGAACTTAATTAGAAGTGCAACTGGCGTTGACTTACGCAGTGCACGAAGGTAATTGCATCGCTAGAAAAGAGACGGGAAAGAATATAGCCACAAAAGGACACCACTCTTTCATGGCGCGCAAAGCAAGATGTGGAAGTGAATTAGATATTGCAGTCTCCAATCGTCTATTATTTCGTAACTATATGCGTTACTGCTATCTCTTTGGTGCCCTCATGAGAATGTGCATTTACTGAATGTCCAGGACTGCCCAGCATTGAGCAGCGAATGATGCGCGTTGCTCCTGCATGTTCAAGTAAAAAGCTCTGCAAATAAGTTCTGCAGAAATCCTTAAGGTGGCGAATTTTTCAGGAAAGGTAAAAAATTGTCATCCAATCGATAGTAGCATGAAGCTATCAAGGAATCCCACTTGGGCTTCTCGGAAATAACTTCGAGTTGCTGAATCATTGTCCTTCGAGTGGCCGAATCTTTGTCCTGCGATCTGCTAGCCCCGAGGCTAGCTCGGTGTCAGAGATCGCCCCGTAAAGGCGTTGGTCTTACGTTCGATCCCCGTACCAGGACGAATTTTCAATAAACTGCGAAGTTGTCTCTCCCGAAAACCTGTACGTCTTTTTTTAAATATTATCATTTTTTATAGTTTCGCGGCTGTGCTCTTTAGGTGCATGATATGTTTCTTTCTCCTTCCAGGAAATAAAGAACTGAATGAAGAATAGCAGTAGCAAAGCTTTTCGTTTGTTACCACAGCCATGCTCTGTGTTATTATCGTGGTTTTACGCTAGTCTCTCTCATTCGTCACCTTGTTTCTCATTTCCTCTCGTTCTTCCTAACTCTCGTTCGTATGTTCTTGTCCCGTCGTTCCTGAAGAGCAGGCCAGTTGCAGGCCTAGTCGTTTTCATTGTTCAGTTGAATCTGTATTAATGTTCCTAATTACTCTATTATTAACTATAATAACAATTATTGTTAAGTGGTTTTCTTCTTGGCAGTCCGAAACGGCTCGCGCCACGGTCAGTGACGGAACAGCGAACACGAACGACAACCTCGTGCCTAGCGCTGTGATGGTGCTTGACCAGCGTTCGTCGACCTCACTACGCTACATGTTTGTTTAACAATAGAGGTCGTCAGAATGCTCATTTTAGTTCTTATCAATCCGTTAAACGATTCGACCAATTAAATTCAACGTTATGAGGCAGTCACCTAACGTTACGTATTACCGTTAAGTCCGGGGTTTCACTCTAATATATTTATTTAATGTAAACACACATAAATACTACGCATAAACATCAGAAACGGAAGCAACACTATTATATAATCTCAGCACACGCTGGCGTTTTATTCCTTCCGCTCCCCCAGAAACGCGAACACTACGGCTAAGACTTTCGAATTCACGAAGAGACATCGTAGCGCAATAGCACCTAAGCCACCACGGCTGGTAATTTCGTGTTTCGCCTTCTCGCGATAGTTACAACACGGAGGACGCGTCCAGCTCTTCCGGATTCCACAGGTCACGCTTCATTTGAAACCTTACAGCTGGCATGCTAGCCAATTACCGCGGGCGAGTGACCCGATACAGTCACGTTGAACGGAAAGAAGTCATCTTCACCCCGCGTATCAGACGGAAGATGTCCACGCGAAGGAATCCGACGCTTCGAAGTTGGCTGTTGCAATGTATTGTTCCTCCCATTTTCGTACGAGACAGACCGTCTGGGTACTATCGCAGGGTGCGGGAGAGTACCTCGCCGCTGACACTGCTATTAAGTGAAACTTTTTTTTTTCTGTGTGTGCGAGGATCCAATACAGCTTTTCCGTCAGACAACGCGTATCTCGTTGGCGTTATTTCGCCTCTACTCGGGAAGCGAGGTATAAGTAAGGATGTGATCGTGTCAGTTGTTCATACGCCCCTGTTTCGCCTGTCACTTCGCAATGGACGTTTGCGCGGGAGAAAAGAGGAGAAAACAACAACCCAGAGTATGGTCGCAAAAGGGCTAGTGTCTTTCGCGACTGACCTGACGAATGACTTGAAGACGAATGCGGAACGCCGTAGTGTGGCAGAAAGTAGGTGCGCTATAGGAGAGGACCTCGGCCTCTACTCAGTGCGGTGTGTTCTCATCGAAGCGTCCGTGATTCACTATATCGCTCGTCATCGAGGAGCTCGTCATATATCCTCAGCTATCCAAGGAAGGGACATTGGAATCACAGACAACAGAAAAAAAAATACACGAGCAAAAAAAAAAATAAAAGCAATAAAGGTGACCGTTACACGGAGAGACGTTAGAGCGGCGACTCAGTCGCGGGCGACAATTTTTTTTCTTTACTTTTACTTTCTGCGTCACCAATTTCTTCATACCGTCGTGTCGTCAGTCGTGTTTGAACAGGAAGTTGCTGCGAGTCTCCACTTCGATTGCAAACAAGGATCCGAAGATGCTCTCGAAGTTGCGGGGTGCAAACTTCTTCGCTTGATCCCTTTATTTCTTCGGAATCTTTCCGTGTTTCGTTTGTTGTGCACAAACAAGTTGCGTCTGAAACTTCATTATCCAGCTGAAATATCTACGCGATGGTGCTCCTGGAGCCGAATACAAATATTTGTGAGGTATTCTTGCTTGTTCTTTGTAGTGTTCTTTCCAACTGCAACAATCAATAAAGACTGCGTTCCCCTTGAAATGGGATACTCGACCGTACCGAAACTGTGAGGAACACTTATCGCTATCGCCTCGGGACATTTGTGTTCTCCTGACTTTTCTATGCGAGTGAGGCTTCACTGATGACTGAACAGCTGTGATGTACCTTGACACCAGCAGTAACAAAAAATCAGCAGTAGCGTTTGGGAGATTAACTGCGAGATAGCCAGCAAAAAAAGAGGAAAATAATAAGAGAAAGACAGGAAGAACTCATAAGCAAATTGCTGAAGCGCAATCACGAAGCTGAACATCAATACTTGTGCGAGCAGTGTATACCAAGAAAATCAAATGCTTAAAGCGATGATCGCCATGATTGTTGAAGCTGGTGTCGCGCCGAGTCACGCTTCGTTTGTCGTGAACCTGACCCCCCCCCGTGGTGGCTTCGCGGCCATTGGCGTTGCGCTGCTAGATACGAGGTCACGTGATCAAATGCCGGCCCAGGTGGCAGCATCGCGATGGGGGCGAAATGCAAGAACCCCATTGGGCTGTGCTTGGGTGCCCGCTGACGTTCCCCAGGTGGTCTAAATTATTCCGCAGTCACCCGCTACGGCACGCCTAATAATCAGATCATGGTTTTGGCACGTAAAGCTCTCGAAATAATTATTTTTGGTGGCGAACCTTCACCCCCCCCCCCCCAAAAAAAAAAAAATATCGAGATAAGGGAGAGAGAAAGCAAGGAGAGGAAGTGTAGGTAGGTCACACGGACGAGCTTCCCGTTTGCCATCCTACACAGGGGGGAAGGGTAAACCTTGGCAGGAGAGAGAGAGAAAGATGAACGAGATGCGAAAAGCGGGGAGGTTAACCGGAAGGTAAACATCCAGTTTACTACCCGCCACACGCGAAGGGGTATAAACAAGAATACGTTAAACGATTTAGGGGCGCTGAAGAAAATGATAAAATTAATGCCAAATGAAGAAGTAATATGCAGATTTAAAGCACACGTTGGAATCTGTGTGAAACGAAGCTTTAGTGCAGCGGGTAATAAATACTGTACAATTACCCCGTGGTGCATGCAATTCTGCGTAGTTTCATGCTTTGAAACTTGTAATCTGATTACTAGTTTACGCAAGCACCAAACCAGGCGGACTCGCAGTGCGAGATTTACATGGAGCTATATGTCACAAGGACGAAGACGACGTATGATGCTTGTCGAGGGAAGAATGCACAGGTGTATGGCACGGAAACGTACGACATGTATCGATAAACATTTAGAGATTACGTACCTCTCACGCCATAGTGATTTACGAAGACGGGCACATACCTATTCAGACACAGCAAGCTGTTGCAAAAAAAAAAAGGTAAATTGAAGAATTTGTTGAACAAAATTCTCCACTCCATTAAACGACTGGCGCGCTTTAGAAATATCTGTGAGCCGATATCGCATGCTCAGCGTGTATCCGTTCAGACAACCACCAACCCAACAGCCAGGCAACCACGCCAAACCCGGAAAAGTAGTGAACCATAACTTCGCTTTAAAAGTGCACGCCTGGAGATAGATAGAGAGACAGAGAGAGAGAGAGAGAGAAACGCATACACTCGCGCTTGCACAAACGTTGTTTAAAACTGGTGACGTTTCCAATAAAGTTTCGTGCTAGCATCTGGTGAACTGCACGCTCTTTAGTATTTAGTTCATTGCGCTATGTGTGAGCCCTTATATCTGTTTCTTTCTTCTCTTTCTGATGTTTTCTTCTCTTTTCTGCTCTTACCCGATCTCCCAGTGCGGAGTAGCCAACCGGACACTCAATCTGGTTAACCTCTCTGCCTTTACCCTCTTGTTTTCTCCCTCTCTCTATCTCTCTCGTATATCTCTCGATAATGTTCTCGTGTTATTTTTAAAGCGTTCGCTTGATTTTCATTGTTTGAGAGGCATTCCGTGGTCGGGCCACCACGCGAAAGAATACAATCAGGCAAAAAGCCAACCGCCTCGCTCCGAGGCACCCCGACACGTGCACGGCGCCAATGTCCCACCACCTCTGCTTGGCCGTGGGGGCGGTTTAGAAGAATGCTGGCGCGTTTCGGGGTGCGGTGCCGGTGGTAACCACGTCTCGCCCCGGCCTGATGCGCTTCGGGCCGTTTCGCTCGTCAGAGCGGCACTCGCTAAGCAACGGGACCTCCGAGCAAGCGAGGATTTTCGAGTCAAGCCTAAATTTACTTTGGGAGAGAGTGTTCTTTTCAAGAACGGCCCATTGCCGGTGCCCGGACGGTCTCGCGGGACTTGCCGAAAGCGCGACTAGTTAGCTGCTGTGAGCTTTAAATGGTACCCCAAGATTTTTTTTAATTTATCGCATAGCCATTTTTTATGCATCTTTTTACTTCGCCATGTGAATGTCCACATTTTCGGCAAATCCTTGGTGTCGATATCTTTCCTTATATGTTTTACTGTCGCAGAGTCAGCATACACATTTTTTGCACGAAAATTGTTGGCCAACCGCAGAAGCATAGTAGAGGTTCGGGGATCCAAAGAGAATATTGGCGGCAGCGTTACTGCATAACTTGTACAGAAATTATATCACATGCTTAATCATCTAACTTACGCTTTCATCATCAAACATTCAGATACACAGGCGTCACTTCAGTAGAGTACCAGAAAATGGTACTAAATTCACTTTACGAAATCATAAATTGATCAGTAACATATAACAGTGTGCAACAATATAACAGTGCGCCTTCACTGGGGGCAATACAGTATTCATACATATTCTTGACATTGTTTTTGTCACATCTTACGCCGATTCTTGCTTTCCAAGGCTAGTCCAGGAAATAAACTGAACGGATTTTAAGCAAAGAGCATACGAATATAGGGCGATGCAAAACCCGCCTGGTGGCAAGCAATTTAGAGAGCTAGTATATAACGCTAATCCAGCCGAACGCTGTATAACATCGACGGCATCTCATGACAATGGGATGATAAGAGTGCGTGAAGACGATGCCCTGACGAGGATGGCCTGATGAGGATGAAATAACGAGAATCGGTCGAGTAAGCTGGAATGACGAAGTGGGCATGACCACGACCGCATCACGAACATGGCATATGAAAACGAATGCATGACCATGGCGTAAAGACGATGGTCTAACAATGACAGCGTGACGCCGACAGCATGTGGATAATAAGATGACGACGATGACGCCACGACGATGGAGTGAGTTGGCGCGACGACGACTGTATGACGTCATACCGACGACGTGATGACGACGGCGTGACGGCGATGGCGAGAATCGGATAACGACTCTGGAATGGGGACGAGTGTATAAGGATGAAGGCGTGACGATTACGGCGAATCGAATGGCGGAGCTGCAGTGACGGCGACCGAACGACCACAACGGCATCACTATATATATACGACACTATGATTACGATGCAATGACGACGATCACGCGACAGCGGCGTCATAATCGCGATTGAATAACGACAGCGTGATTACGATGGGATTAAAGAAAAAGGAATGACGTCGATGGAACTAACGATGGACACGATCGGTGGGTTTTGGGTGACCGTGATGCGCGGAGGGCAACGCCATCTTGTGGTCTTATAGGGAACCGAGCTTTGCGTCATGTCCACAGAACAGTCCTCTCTGATTGGCTGAAGCGTACGTGGCGTGCGTTTCCATCAGCGCAAGCGCCTTCTGGCCTCTCTCCCCTTTCTCACCTCTCGAGCTGCGGATGGTGCAAATGGCGCGAAACTTTGCACCGAGCTAATAGAAGCTAACGCTTTAAAATTATTACCGAACGAAGGGTGGGAAAAAAAATGCGTTTTCTGTTTGCTCCACTACACTGGTTTAGTACACATGCACACCTTAACGTGCGTGCGAAAAAATCGACAATCGCAAGGTTAACACCCCTTAGGCAATTTAATGGGCGTTTCTAAACCTGCACTAACTCTCACACCCTTTAAGCACATATCATGCAGAATGTTTGCGCGAACCCTATAGAAAAGGTTGCTCTTGCACTGATAAGCGTGGTGGGTTGTTAGAAAGGGTTAAGAACTGATTTCTAGCGTAACGAACATATTTATAGCAATACAATGTGCGATATGCTGTAATATTATTTTAAGGCGAAAGCCTTAAATCCCTGTTTTAAGGTCGCTGTGAGGTACAGAAAACGTGAGCGAGCTCACCTCGCGCCTTGTGTCTCGCGCTTGCTTCGCGCTTGTACCACTGCTCGCGCGTTCGTCGTCTTTCACAGCTGGCTCCGACACCACTCGTCATAAAATAAAGGGGAAGTGGAATGCAGCAGTAATGCAACATAGACGACTTTGGGGCGACAGTAAATATGAGGTGGTGCGTGGAATCTGGAAAGGAGTTATGGGGCCAGAGCTAACATTTGCAAATGCAATTCTGTGCTAGCGTTCCCATACTGCCCCTAGCGCTCAACGCAGCAGCAGCGAAATGTCAGCAGCAGCTCAGTAGGGGCGTTGAGGACAAACGCAGTGCGGACGCTGGGGACAACGAAGGAAATGTCAGCGGCGGTGCCCGCGGAACATTCTGGAAACGGCGGCAGCGCGCTCACAGCGCGCTTCATTCCCCATGGCTATGGGTCCAACTAGGCTTTCGCCTTGACATTCTTAGAAAGTTCCAAGCATCCCCCGTAATTTTTATGAAATCAAAATGCTTGATGGCAAAAAAAAAAACCCTTTTGTTTGAGGGTTAACTGGTTTATACGATAATCACTTTGTAGTACAATTTTCCATGTCGCTTCATTTATAACATCGCAGTGCTGTTTTAGGTTCCGTATGACGTCAATGGAGTTGAAATCGTCGCCGCGCGCCGAACGCTGTATGTGCGAGTGAAAGGGCGCGAGGGGCGCGCGCTTTCACGGGGAGTGAACGCACGGCGAACAAACGCGCGTTCTGCGCCGTGCTCGCTTAAGGGCTGCAGAAGTAAGCGTCTCTTTCCTCCTTTACAATCACCATATATGTAGAGCAAACGCGCCTTCTTCAGACGCGCGAGAGGCCGTGGGGGAGGGGGGGAGGGGGGGGGAGGGGGAGGGAAGGGAGGCGACGTTTAGCTGCGGCACCAAGTGCCTATTTATATCAGAGGCTCCGGCAACAGTCACCAACGCCGCACGCATTTTGAGCGAACGCGGGCAAAACGCCGACGGCGTCGACAATAGTTCTGCGTGTTGCCGGTGCTGCTGCATGTCCAAGTTTATACAGCTGATAAAGCTAATATCGTTACTTCGTATAGCTCTCTACAAGTTTGCTATCGCAATTGATGCTTCGCCTTTCAGTTTTCTTAAATAGCCATACTTAAGATTACAAGCTGCTTGACTACTCCGACATAACCCAAAAAAATTATATATATATATATATATATATATATATATATATATATCCATCATAATTATACGCATTCAATTGCGTATTTGGCGACTTACGATTGACTCTAGTATTATCAAGAGTCTTGCTGTTCTTGGGCAGCGTAGACGTTGCAAGAAAGCACCACGGAAGTTTCGGGATAAATTATGTGTAGATACCAACATTACAAAAGCTTCAACGTGCCCGCTGGGCAACGTGATGAATATATTGTCTTAATTTCTCTTGAAGTTCCTGGGACTTCGTTCACATCATGCATTTTGAAGACAAGGTCTTCTTAGCTGCCGTCTCACAGGTTTCGCATATCTACAGGCTTTGGGTACCCTGCAATTATTTATATAAAAAGAGACTCTTTCGCCCCTCCAGAGCAAGGTAGCAAGCCACAAAAACTATAAAAACGATGGTATGAACGAGAAAACAAGCGATAATTATCCACAGAGTCGGTGAAATTAACAGTACGGACGTAATTAGAGCCATTTCGTCAAAACTTACCATTTCACTGAATCCCTGTAAAGGGTGCACCACCGGGGATATTGACATGATGAGGCAAAGCCACCGCGCGGCATACGGTATACGGATGGTTGTAAAGCATGCACTGCCCTACACACAGTCGTAATGAGGCAAAGCCGCCGTACAGAATACTTTCTTGGAAATTGAGCGAATTCGCTTTAATAAATAAGGAAAATAAATCTTTCACAGAAAGATGCAAAAATAGTAAGGCTGACGCGAAGCAATGGTGCCTGGAAGGCGGCTCCGGTGATGCCTACAATAGGCGAGGAATAGTCGCAGAGTAGGTAAAATAGCGGTACGGGCCTAACTGGCGCAATATATTCGAAAATTAACTACACTGTACCATTGACTAATATCTCCTGGATTGGCCCACATGGCCTCTTTATAAAAAAACAACAAGAATAGGTCAACCAAGTATCGACGCTAAAGAAGACAAGGTCGACGTAATTGCACCTAAAATATGACACGAATAAGACACGAAACGAATGAATAAGGAATATGAAAAATACACAGAAAGAGATGGAGAAGTTAAAAATAAGGATTTAATCATCGAATCATTTGAACCACCCTAAACATCGACTTTGTCTTCCTTGACGTCGACACTTGGTTGAGAATTACCTTCTTTTTTCACTAACCAATCTACGGATTAATTATTTGAACTTTGAGCATACGTAGCAATGTTAAATAAAGAGCTTGGAAAATACGACGCGGTAAGCAAAAAGCTTTTTTTCTTTAATTTTTGTTACTAGTTCGGCGAAACACCCTTCGTCAAGGGTGTTAAACTCAACAATCATTTTATGGGTCTTGGTATGCCACCATTTGCCATTAAATGTTTTATGAACCAGCTCAGCACCGCACCAGAACTGCGCCTTCCTTGTAATGAGAAAAGTATTCAGGTCCAAACGGGCTTGTGCTGTAGCCCGCCTAACGGCTCATTTTTTTACCATACCATGGGATATAATAATAGATTGAATAGATGATCGGCTCGCATTACGTGCGTTTGTAGTGAACATTCACAGGTAGTCAATAAGTTCGGAGCTCGAGATCTCAAAACACATACTACGGGAGAAATAAATGAGTTAGGTACAGCTCAAGAGCCTAACGGCAAGTGGCTAAAAATCCTTCAAATCCACCAAACTTGTTAAAATCCAAGTCAGGCAAAGCTTTAGTGAAACGGGTAATTAAATCTATTGCAAGTGAATGCGACGCGCACAGTTGAGTTTATTTTCAGCCTATCTAGCTTGTCCCCTCTCGCAACGTTTATGTTTATTCACTGCACAGCGCGTAAGTTACGCCAAAATTCAAACACTAAATCCAGCAGATGTACAGTGCGAGCCATCAACACAGTGATGGCCCTAGGATGGGGGCTATGTAGTGATGACTAGTTGTCGATGGACATCGCAAATTTCCACTGACCCACATTGCGCAGTTCAGCAACCCAAGCAAGAGACACAAACGCTACAAATCTGTCAGGAAAGCCACAGGTCTCACGTGTTCTCACATCTCCTTTTTAAAATGCAGTATAGGTACAGGGGCATGGTAGCAATCGTCTCAACCACATGGTAGACCGACTGGCTCGATAGCTTGCGTCATCTGAGATACCTGTATCCCTTCAATCGGATCCCCACACTCTCCAAACACTGAAACCTAACCTCCGACAGTACACACGCACCATAATTCCCAAGTGTGTCTGCTGCCTTCTCTGTAACCTTAGCGCAGGAAGTATCTATATTTGGAGGCTCCGGGCAGGATTTGCCCTTAGACCATTCGCTATCTGGGCTGGGGGTCGACTGAAGACGCCCAAGAAACGTGCTCCATGTACTCGGCTCCGCTGGCAACGTCAAATTCACGACAGCTACTCTGGACGTGCCCTGGTAGGCGGGCAGTCAGACGCGGGCTTATTAAGAAAGGTCTGACTGAAACCAGATGTGCCCAAATACTACCCTCGTTTGGTTACATATAATAAGTTTTCGGACACATTGCTGCAGTTGCGGCAGAATGCCCATTTGAAAGCTTTGATTCTTCGCTATTACCCGTATGCCTTGATGCATATCCTCCCCTCACCCCCTCCCCCCCCCCCCCAAAAAAAAAAAATGGTCACGCCTATCAGCAGTCGTGTTGTTCATATGTACGCCTTGGTTTCCTATCAACACTCTCCATAAAGCTCGTCATTCATAACAACAAATCTTGATCAAAAATGGAGTGCAGTTATTGAGAAAAAAAAGCGGTGTGATTAAGGTTTGCTTCTGCGCATTTCAGTATGAATTGGAATGGAATTTACACAAAATCTGGGCAAGTTAACTGCATTATTCTGGTCTACCGCTATATTAAAAATTTACGAGGAACCAAACCCGGTTGCTATTCAAAAATGCATTTGAGTACATTGAGACGATCGCACATTTCCCTCATGGTATCTAAACATTTATTCGAATTTTTTTGTGGCAGTAATGCCAAGTTAATGTAAGAATCTAATACAGTAGCCAAGAAAGTCCCGAACCTCTTCGGAATATTAATAGATAGTTACAATTAGAAGTCGAGCCATTGTTAATCGTGCTTCCTGTTGACCTGGTAATCTTATACCCCTGGCGACACATTATTTTCGCCTCTGAAATAGCGAAAGGCCACATGATGGACAATAATGCACCGCTGACCGCTCTGGTCTTTACACACTCAGTATTACCAACTCTATACAGCAGCCGTGTCAACCATCACGTTACCTCGTGCTTCGATCTCTAAAGTCCCTAATATCTGTCTTAATTTGCGTCAGAAAACATGTCCTTCATACAAACCAACTAGGCGAACAGACAGTACTGTTCAAACATTTCCCCAACAATGATTGGCAGCCAAGCATGCGGACTTCGTGGGTCGAAGACCGCGAAGGCGCAGGTGTTGGCATGTCATTTGCATATGGTAATGTGTTTTCCTTTGTGGTTGACGACTTTGAGATCCCACGAGACTGACGGAAAGCGGAAGCGAATGATGAGTTCGAGAAGTTTTCCTCTAGGAGGCTCGAATGAAAGCGCTCGAGTGTGTGATGAAGAACGTAGGTACATTGGGACTTCGAAAGACTCGTGTCGGCTTAACTATTCCTTTACGTAGGGCCTGGTCAGAACCTGGACCAGGTAACATTTATGTGCATGATAAACGGTCTGAGAACTAGCCGCTACCCATGGGGAGGCACTTTAAATTACCCAGAAGGCTGCAGTCGAAGCCAAAGGTGAAAAGGAAGGTAACCCTAGGACCAAAGCATAGACAAGCCAAGAATAAACAGAATTAGATAAATACTAGTAATATCTATCATTTGCGCTTTAATAAATGTGTGAAATGGACTGATGCGTTGGTAATCTTTGAAATTCTTTACGATGAATCTTTTTACGTTATGAACCGAAATTGAACGTGCGACCTCTAGATTCGAACAATACTGTCATAGCTACTGCGATATCGCTGGTCGTTAAACATTGCAAATAGTACTTCGGATATACGCAAATGTAAAGAAAAAAAGAATAAACAGAAAAAAAAACACTCAAATTATTTAGCGCATGATTTTTGATGCGAGAAAGTTTTATCAACTCCCTGGTTTTTTTGGTTTGATCAAGTGATTAAATGTGTCAAATTTTCCAACATCAAATACCTAAAATGGGTCGTGCCTCTAAAATCGAATAGCATTAAACATTCAAGCTCAGAAAACGCCAGGAGACATCAAACAAAACCTACAATGACACTATGTGGGAGGCAGGTCGGACTGTTGTCGCCGTTCTTCTCATAGACAGGCTCTAACTAGAATAATCGGAAGGAAAAACTTGTGTTCCCGCGTCACCAATTATTTCTCGTGGCTCTCGGCCAGTTTTATCGACCTCATTTTGAATCGCGAGGACATTCATTGCAGTTCATTATCAGTCAAGTTGACACCCCTGTTTATCTCTCGCCTGTGCTCTTGCACAATGTTTCGAGTCCCGTGCGGTCACCGACGCGCACACAAACGCTCACAGTGGAGAGTTGGTGGCGTGGCCAGTGGCGTGCTAAACAGTCAACTAAGCGTTCCTGCCATCGTCTTCAAAACAAGAGCTCTATCGATTATTCCCGGTGCCCATCCTTCGACGCTAGTCTCAGCCGCTCGGATGACGGAGCGTTCTCGCTGGGAAGGTTGCTACGACCTTGGCCAACTCAGTGCTCCGCCGAACACACAACCGCAAAAGCCCTGTTGCGCTTCTTGCAGACATTTGGACTGCATGAAAGCTTCTTAGAGCAAACATTCCGCTGTAAGTGCGCTGACGTTTGCTGCCTTATCAGTATTAAATGAGACGCATTTCTTGGCGAACATTTGCTACTTTGACAGTATCTATCTAGCCACCTACGTCTTAGTGCTCCCATGGGCGTTTCGTTGATCTGGTATGCACAAAAATTGGCATACTATGACAAGAGTATATGACGAACATAAATGACATGTCATGACATGCTTGTCATGTAGGTCATGACAATGACCCAGCGAAAGAGATTAACACTCAAAAACCACTGAAATGGGTTATGACGTAGGTACTAAGTGATATAAACTCTAAAGGATGATGGAGAAGAAGTCATAGTCATGAGAATGACTCAGCAAAATGACAATGACTCAGTGAAAAAAAATTAATACTCAAAAACCACTGAAATGGGTTCTGACGTGGGCACTAAGGGAAGGAGACACTAAAAGATTGGGATAGAAGTCAAAATCGTGACCATGACTAAGGCTTTCGTCTTAAGGTCTCTTAGGTGTAGCTAAAGGGACTCTTGAGGACTCATGACATGAATGTCATGACCTGCGTCTCATGTAGGTCATGAAAGAGCCACCTACGTCTTAGTGCTCTCATGGTCGTTTCGTTAACTTGGTAGGCTCCCCGCACACTGCTTCGCATAACATCGATTCCCACAGGGCGTGGGATCAGCTGGATTTTTTTTTCTTTTTGTTACCCTCGGCTTGAATTTTCCAATTTCCCCTCCCCAAGTGCAACGCGGCTAACCGGACACGTCCTTATAGTTAACCTCCCTGCGTTTCCCTCTTTGGTACTCTCTCTCTCTCTGAAAAAGACGGCATCTTCTGTGAGGTGCTTCCTTGTTTACTGGTTCTCACCAATAACAGGAAACACTTCTTTTCCTTTTCTAAGATTATAATTTGAGTAATTTCGTTGTTCTCTCGCTTATCTCGTAACCTTATCTTTAATGTTTCTAATTTTATCATTTAGTCATAGCATTCATAACTCGATTATTTTAGTTGGTGTTTTCATCATGCTGTACTTATTCCGAAGATTGCGCCACGCGTCTCTAGATTCCTAACGCTACAAAAAGTCAGCCTTGCGATCCAAAAGAGAGGGATTAGAATAGAGAGACAGGCAGGGAAGTTAATCAGATCGCAATGTCCGGTTTGCTACCCTGCGCTGGGGGAGGCGAAAAGGGGAGGATAAAAGAGGAAGAGAAATAGAGAAAACAAAAACACCAGGGAGAGCCCAACACACGCGCAAGTCAAAACACGCTGAAGTGTTTGTACTCGTTCGCCCAGGCAGTTTACCGAGGGAAGCACACAATATTCTGTGCTGACAATCGGCGAGGAAACTTTTGAATTTTCTGTGCACGAAATTATGTTAGCTTGAGGAGAAGTCCTCTACTCAAAGGATGCCAGCATTGCACTCAGCGAATCCAGCACATACATCGCACTTTGAACACACATAGTGCGCTGGTTGTTTAAGAGTACAGACGTCTATTAATGACCGTAGCAGGGATACGACTTGTCGATCTGCAACCGATTCCTTTTCAGCAGGTGCAGTGCGTATCAGAATATGGGTACTACGCGGCAATTCACTGACAATCTGCGAGTACGACCGAGCAGGCCATTCTATCTGAACAGTTAGCCTTGCCAGCTTCTGTCTCCGATGTGCCCTCAACTTCGGATGGATGCGGCGCTGTAGGGGTAGAAATTACTGCTGATGTAGACCGAAAAAAAGTTCGTTACAATTACGATACCTACGCATTGCGTATTTTAGAACACTTTCATCAGCCCTTATGCTGCCTGCTGTTAAGTGAGGACAGGTTCAAACAATTTATGTTGTTCTTGTGCTACAAAAATATAAAAATAATCGTAACCTGCCAGTTTTTTGCACCAATTGCCGCTACCATTTGCCCTGCTTTTGCATCGCAAGGATAAACATGCACCTTCCCACCAAAATTTATGAAGATTTCAACCGCGGCGTGGCTTCTAAAAAAACATTAAACGCTCAAAGGTCGTTCTCGAGAGAAATGAAACTTAACGAGGGACTAAACACCAAGCGCGAATCGCCTCAGGGCTTCATATCTTTGTAGCTCCCATCGTCTCATGAATAATGAAGGCGTACGATGTGCCCACCTGTTTTTGAAAGGGAGCGCTGGCTTTGTCACGGTATGCGGTAAATTAAGGCACCACAAAAGCATTACTATTTTTTATAACAGAGAAGAAATAAAGGTGCAGTATTTAAAATAAGGGACGCTCATTTTCCTCGTCGGTTTGATGCTGTAAAAGCACAAGATCAAGAGATGCGGAAAAATTCCATCCTGGATTCCATTAAAGTTTCTCAAGTCATTTTGAATGAGCGTTTTCTTGCATTTCTTTCTGTTTTTTTTTTTCAGAGCCAGAAGCTTCCATATTTCATTTGAAATTATATCATCCTCTCACACGGTTGAAATAATTACGCCACTACCATACTTTCCGCGCCATTCAGATTTAGCTGTTTCGCTGCTTCGCAGCTCAGGACAGTATTTTTTTTTTTTTTTGGTGTGAGCGCAGAATGCGCTGATTCATGAATGCACGTGCTATATTGGGAACGCAGGCTCTACTACTATCATTGTTCTGCAATGACTTAATGAAGGGACGAGTAACGTGCCTTAGGCGCTGTACGAGGCACACAGTACACGTATGTTCAGTAATGTGAAAGTTGGGCGAGTTGGTGATTAATCATCACACCGTATTGGTGAAGCAGCGCACTGGCAAGGACAAATAGGAAAGCGGCGAGTGTCGTGCATTCTTGCGCCTCTCCACTTTGTCCTTGTCAGTGCGCTGCTTCACCAATACGGTGTGATGAGTATACGTATGCGTTCATATGTGCACTGCGTTAGTGTAAGTAAGGGTCGAGAAATTGCAAGCGCGGACCTCTGCGTGTCTAACTGCAGAACTGCGGAAACTGTTTAATAGTGCCTTCTTTTGAACTGGCTGGTATACCTTGTCAAACAGGTTCTTTAAACAGCGCGACACAGGACATAGCTCTAGGACCACAGTACCACGGTCTGCCAGGACAGACCGACACACAGGACACAGCTAAAATAAAAAAAATACAGGACCACTTTTTCTTTTTTTTTTCAATACGATAGTGTTTTGATATGATATTTCTATTATTAAAAAAATTTATTGCAGTCTCCGAATGCAAGTGCGATGACTGTACAACAAGCAACCACGGGCGTAAGGTGGCCCTATTAGCCACAGACTGATCACCCTGCTGATATTATTCGATAAATTGTGCACCTCTTTTGTTCTCACATTTAAGCCATTCAATTGATTTATCGCAACAAACATTGTGAGGCCGCGGATAAGTACATCGGCAAAAAAAGCAATATATAGGGGAAGGAGGGGCCGGGGAGAGTTCTTTGGCACTCATGAAGACGTGTGGGGTTCCCCAAGGCCACAAACTTGGGAACGCGTGCTCTAACCATCAGGTCAAAGGAGGAAGATTCTAGTGCGAACGTAATGGTCTGCTTTACCACTCTTCGCACACGATACCTAGTGACTCGGGGCGATGGAAACGCGTACATTGACGCGTGTGAAATCACCTATGCGTATAAAATTGTTTGTACAAATTATCGACACTCACGAACGTACGCTGAAGAATCCCAGGGGCGGCAGTTGTGTGTGGCGACACCTGGTTGAAGCAAAAGAAACATCAACGTTTCGCGGGAGATTTCACAGATTCATGATATCATTCTCACCTCTTCACTCGTGGGAACAAGCACATTGAGACCATTGAAGTGATCACTGGAAGAAGCACGCGTGACTAAAAGCGCATCACGACCGATTCTCACCATTATAACTGTGCACTCGTGGCAGCCAGGGCTTTTAGATAATGCAAATTTTCATTTAGGCTTCTAAAACGAGAAATAACGGCTGCTTTAGCGTCAATATGGGATCAGCCGAAGCATCGCTTGCAACGATTCCTCTAGTCCGTGGGATACGCACAATTTTTTTTTTTTTGCTTTTCTTGCAGCGCGTCGCCTGCGCCTCCGGGAGTAACGCTTATTGGAAGTGCGAAATGATCCTAGGTCTCTTAAAAGCCTAAACGCGTGCGCGCGCGCACACACACACACCAACACACACACACACACACACACACACACACACACACACACACACACACACACACACACACACACACACACACACACACACACACACACACACACACACACACACACACACACACACACACACACACACACACACACACACACACACACAAACACAAAGGGCGCTCATTTACGACTGAATTCTGAAGGCGCGGTGATATAACGGTTAGGAAAGCGCATCATTCGCTTCTCTGCTTACGTCACTGAATGAGTGGTTTGAATGCGCAACAGTCGGGGGCGTTCCCTCTTGCCCAATGTATATAACCTATAGGTAAACTAACCTGCAGTAAGTTTAAAGGGCATAGATGCGTTAAGACAGGCAAATTTTGAAGCTGTAGTTGAAGATGAGAAGTGTGGCACTGCAAGCACAACGAATTGTTTTAAAGGGATGCAATAGGGTGATACTTTATGATCGCTGCATCGAGAAAAGGAGCACTACACGGAGTAAACTACACTGCTGCTACGCGTAGTGTTCTATTGCGCCGTGCAGCAGTGCAATGAAACACTACACATCTAGTCCGTATGCATTCATACCGACTCGCTCAACTCTCATTGCTTCTGTGGTGAGAGTGGTTAGCAAATAAATTTTATGATCCAAATTGAAGCAAGAAGTTCGCATACAAGCGAGGCATTCGTATTGACTGACTGGACATTACTCGGCAGATGTTTTCCGCCTCATGCGCTCGCTCCAAGAAGTGACGCCTTTGCACAACAACCACAGTTCGATCCTGTTGCAAAAATAATTAGATACCTTCCATACATGCATCGGTCTTTTCGCCTTCGAGACATCAGTAAGCATCGGTATGGCCCTCATATTCGAAAAGAAACGATCCAGTAGTGACAAGAGTTTGAAGAGCGAATTGTGGAGTGGAATTTGAATGGAATAGCAAAAACGTCTGGCTCCTAAAAGCTTGCACGAAGCGGGCTGCACTTCCGAAGTAACGAGATCCGAGGAACCACGACATTGCTCCTGGGGCACAGTCATATAAGTTTACATTTCATTTTTTTTTTACATTCCTTCCCCACTTTGCAGTTAGCTCGGACATGACCAGCGCATCGCCGTGACGTCATTATCACTGGGATTCACCAATCGGCAAACTGCGTGACAAGCATAAAAAAAAAAGTAGCCAAAAGGCGTGGAAAGAGACAGCAAGGTGGGCTGGAGCTACTCGTTCTAACGACACGTGGAAACGACATGTAGGCACAAATGAGCACGCCAGGAAATTGCATCAGAACACAGCACGATGCGGAGCGCCACCAGCGTCGTTGCAGTCATCGCACCACGATAGTGGGCAAGGTGACACCGAAGGATAACAGTCGGCCATTAGTAGCTTGAATTTCACAGTCGTTTGTGCTCAGGTCACTTTATCGCGTATGCAGCTCCGCTCCAGCGCCGTTTAAGGAGAGCGTGATGGTGCGTCCAGTTGGCTTCGTAGGGTTTTTTTCTCGTTTTTGTTTCTTTTTAACAGCGAAACTTTTTAAGCCGGCCGTAATTTGTAGTGCGTTAACAGAATAAAAGTGGGATGTAGGCCGATCCTGGCGGTTGTACAGAAAGGGTCCAAGCGCAATGGCACATGCCCCTGTGAACTAGCGAAGCTGAGCCTGGCGAAGTCTAGCAAAGCATGGTTGGGACAACTTAAGCTCAGTCAGTCATCGATAGCCAATCAATAGCTAATCGATAATCGACAAATAATGAATAAATTCCTGGTAGGGCTGAGGATGACTTGGTAGTGCTTAGCCTAGTACAAATACGCGGCCAATACCTTGCGATAGCCACTCAATACTCAATAAAGTTTTGTAAATTGCTGGGGATGACTTGGTAGTGCTTAGCCTATCCCAAAGGCCAGGACTAGCTAGGTGCCCATCAGCTCCGCTGTCTCTTTAGCATTGCGCCTCCAGTGCAAGCTACGCTATTTTTTTACAGAGTAAGCTGTTATGGGCTCATTCCAATAGGCGTTTCTGGTCGCGATGATGCCGCCGCCGCCTCGTAACCGCAATCGCCAGAAATGCGAAAGAAAGTGCCTGCTCTCCGCCGGGATCGAGCCCAGGCCCGCTGCGTGGGAGTCGGATACTTTACCACTCAGCCACGCAAGCGCTTGCTATCAGGTAGAAGAAAAATTCCCTTTATACGCGCTCTATAGGCAGGCACGCAGGCGCAGACGACCCGAGCCTCCGCCAGTATGGTGGCGTCATCTAGTTAACGTGCCTGCAACCGCCGCGTGCGACGAGATGCGATTCAGATGCGATGCGATTCAGACGAGGCGCGCAATCAACGCTATCTCGATGTTAGATGTGCGCCACGTATTCTGGGTACCTCTTCGGTACACGTTATGGCGTCTCCTCGCAAGGTATAAACCGCTGCTGAAGCTAATCGTAGAGAGAGAGGAGCGAAGTAACAGTAACAGTAACAGACAACAAGGCATCATCGGGCTCCACAGACTGCCGTGCAGAGAGCATTACAAGCCGCAGCTCACCGTCGACGCCGGCCGGACAGTTCAGATCGGTGTCGTAAAAATCGAGTCGAAGACACTTTGCCTCGAAGACCTTGTTGTTTTCTTTCGCTTTTTTCTTTTTTTGTGGCCAAACTCACTGCACTCTGGAGGCCTGCGTCATCGTCGGCGTAGCCTCAGCACCCCATGCAGGAGGTTGCATTGTTAGTATACGTGCTTCTCCGTGATTTCTCTCCTTTGGCACATGCTATGGCGCGCCTAGCAAAACGTTGCGAGTCCAACGCTATATGGCGTTAGGCTGCCTCTATTTGGCGAGAACACTTCTCAGGCAGGCCGTCGATCAATAAACCAAGTGACGAGTCTAATGGTGGGATTTGAAGCAATGTGCCCTAGCGCTGCCTCTTATTGCCCTAGCCTTTTCCTCTTATTGTTAGGCCACCAACGCATGCATGTCACCAGAAAGGAGCGCCCACCTTAACACACTCCATCCTGCGTGCTGGTTAGCGTTTTTAGACAGCTGGTACTTTCATGACGTTGCATAGCAACAATGCACTCCCTTCGTCAGGGAGCATGCCAGTTTTTTTTTTTTTTTTTCATCATTCTCTAGAGGTGTGTAGCGCTTTGAGACGCCATGTGAAAGTGCATCGCCTTCAGTATAAGCCCAGGTTGCAACGTTTAAAGGTCGTAGCGTGTAACGGCCGGAACAAAATAACTAAGTCGTCAAGTCATTGCCGTCATCGCGAAGTCATCTTCTTCGCCATGGCTGTCGTCTTGCGTCATGCCTTGGCGTTGTCGTCCGACACGTGCTCACCTCACACAGGTAACCGCCAGCCATGGGGAAATGTTGCAACAGCCGGGACGTGTTGAAATGAATGGTGACCCTTTATGGTATACCCCGACCGATACCAGATAGCGATTTACGTGCAAAATGCTTCGCATAACATTGACTGCCAGCGTGTCAAAGCCGCATAATTTTTTCATGCGATAAAATCAGGCAGGATAGATATTGTCGGACTTCAAGATAAGAATTTCTGAGTAAGTAACTGGCAGTCATTGCTATAGTTCCAATAAGTGGCACCGGGTAGTACTTTTCCCATAAAAAGCAATATCTTAAAAAAAAAGAATAAACTTCTTGTTTACCTATCCGAGTTTACGCATCACGTGTGCTGAAAAAGTTCATGGAACCCATCTACTTCGACATACAGACACAGAGGAAGAGACAGGAAGAGACAGCAGATAGTTTGAGGTCAGATGAAGAGATTTCCAAGCGTGTATCAATTACCCGACCTACGGCTAATCAAGGATCGGTGTGTACAAATCGATGATGACACAGGATTAGCAGGATGAACACTATTTAAACAAGAAGAAAAAAAAGGACTGTTTTCTCGGAAATGTGCGCCTACTGGCTGTAGATTGCTTGCGGACTGGAAACATAAAAATATGTCACTTTATAGCCTTGTAGTCAAACATTTTTATATGAGTCCCTTCATGCACACAATCTAATTTTTCTGTACGTGGGGCTGTTCGCAGCTCATGACAGAAGAAACTTTTTTTCTCGGGTTTTACGTGCCAAAACCAGTTCTGATTATGAAGCACGCCGTAGTGGAGGGCTCTGGAATAATTTTGACCACCTGGAGTTCTTTAACGTTCACTACAGCGCAAGCACACGGGCGTTTTTTTTTTTTTTTTACATTTCGCCTCCATCGAAATGCGGCCTCCGCGGCCGGGATTCGATCCCGCGATCTCGCGCTCAGCTGCGCAACGCCTTAGCTGACTAAGCCACCGCGGCGGGTCATGACAGGAGAAACAAGAAACAATAAAACAGTACCCAAAAATCCGCCTCCAATCCACCCTGCGAAAATGGATGCGCAGCCAAGGTGCTGCCGACGTTGGTTAAGCACAGCCGACGTGAGACAAGTACCACCACCACAAGTGACGCTAGAGGACGTTAGACAACCACACTCTCCTGACGTAATACTTTCATTTGGACAGCGTTTTCCATAATCTCGATTACGGTCGCAGCACACGCTGTGCGCAAGATGCAACGGGCAGAACGTCCGCGCATCTATAGAACTGATCCATCGTGTGCGCAAGTGCGGCACGCGCTCACGAACCCCTCATTCTTTTAGACCCTCCGCAAAGCGCAAGTGCCTCATTGAACGATTAAAAAATTTTCAATAAAAATTGCATCCGAAAATTCGCGATGTACGACTTACACACAAGCTCCTCAACACATGCTAGCTTCGGATTGTAATTCGAATATACGTGAAAACATAATTCTGTTACGCGAAAACTCAAACACAAAGCCCTTTTCCAGCTGCCGTTTGAGGCCTGTCTGAGAGAGAGAGAGAGAGAAACGAGAAGGGAAAGGTAGGGAGGTTAACCAAGGACGTGCCCGGTTGGCTACCCTACGCTTGGGGAGAGGGAAAGGGGAAGAATAGATTAGAAGCGAGAATACGAAAAAAAAAACATAAAGAGTCAGTTATTCACACAGTCAGTCGCAGAGGAAGGTCCACTGTCACAAGCGCTCATATAGTCCAGTCTCCTTCAAGAACTGAAGAAGAGCTTTTGTGGCCTTTCGCATGCAGGAATGCGTAAGCCATGGTCCCAGAATCTTTTCCTCTGACAGCACTCTGCTATCTAACATGCTAAGTTGAGTTTGAAGAATCCGTCGTTGAGCGTCAAAAGCTGGGCAATGACACAGAAGGTGCTCTAGCGTCTCATCGCAGCCGCACAAATTGCATGTCGCACTGTTAGTCATTCCTATTAGGAATGAATAGGAATTTGTAAATGCGACGCCCAACCACACGCGACACAGTAAAGTTGCTTCACCACGGGAGAGTCCAGGTGGCAGGCGAAGTCGCAATTTAGGGTCGAGAGAATGCAAGCGTGAGTTGCTGAAACCTGGTGAATTCCATCTTTGAAGTGTGATGTGGCGAGCAAGTGATTGAAGTTGCCGCGCAGCGTCCGTTCTTGAGAGTGGTATAGGCACTCGCTGATGTTTTTGATGAGCCGAGCGAGCAGCTTCATCGGCGCTGTCGTTGCCAACAATTCCGCAGTGGCTCGGCAACCACTGAAATACGATGTCGTGTCCTTTCTCAATCGCATGGTGATGAGCTTGTCTTATTTCGTACACTAGCTGTTCGTGTAACCCGTGACGTAGGGCAAACTGCAGAGTTTGTAGGGCTGCTTTCGAATCGCAGAAAATGGCCCAGCGATTTGGTGGTTGCTGGAGCACGTAATGGATTGCACCTTGAAGAGCCGCAAGTTCTGCTGCTGTCGACGTGGTGTTGTGAGAGTACTTAAATTGCAAAGAGACGGCGTCCGATGGAACCACCACTGCTCCGGTTGAACTGTTGGAATTAGTGGAACCGTCCGTGTAAATATGTATTCGGTCAAGATAAGACTCGTGTAGGCAAAGCAGGGACAACTGCTTCAGGGCTAAGGGTGACAGGTCTGATTTCTTAGCAATCCCAGGAACTGAGAGGCACACGCGAATTTGCCGGAGACACCACAATGCCGATGTTGGGCGTTTTGCAGGCTTGAAGCCAGAAGGTATCGACTCGTGTTGTCTCGTCACAATACTACAGTATGTAGCCTGTGGTCGTCGCGCTGGCAAACTGGCTAAATGGTGGGATGGTAGTCGTGAAAGGTGTCGAATGTGCGCTCTTAGCGTCTCTGCGACGATATGGGTGGTGATCGGATGCTCCTGTGCAATGACAATCGTCGCAGCTGTCGAAGAACATCTCGGGAGGCCAAGACATGTCCGAAGTGCTTGGGCTTGTACGCTCTGTAGTGCAAGGAGATTAGTCTTGCATGTGTTCGACAAGACTGGAAGACTGTAGCGAAGAAATCCGAGAAATAGTGCCGTGTAGAGCTGTAACATAGAGCGCACGGATGGTCCCCACGATTTTCCAGCTATGAACTTAAACATATTCTCAATACAAATGAGTTTTTTCTTCATGTTGGAGACATGGGGACTCCAGGTGAGGTCTCGATCCACAATAACGCCTAAAAACCTGTGAGTTTTCTTATATGCAATTGAGTGGCCCTCGATGCGCACTGGGTAGAAATACATCGGTTTTCGTGTAAATGCCACTAGTGCACATTTTTCCGTAGATATTGTCAGACCTTGTCGGCGAAGGTATGCCACTGTCAGGGTCGCTGCTTTCTGTATTCTAGCGCGCACTTGTGGCCGTGTCACGCCGGACGCCCAGATGCAAATATCATCTGCGTAGAGCGAGACATTGGCGGTCTGTGGTAGCGTTTCGGTAAGCCCCACTAGAACGAGGTTGAAAAGAGTCGGACTCAACACTCCGCCTTGTGGGACACCACGACTGGAAATATATCTATTTGTCGGGCCATCTTCTGTAAGAACAAACACTGATCTCCTTGAGAGATAGCTCCTAATCCATCTAAAAACGTGGCCTCCAAGTTCTGCAGCCTCAAGAGCTTGGAGAATGACTTCGTGGGTTACGTTGTCGTAGGCACCTTTTACGTCTAAGAAGAGTGCCACAGAGAGACGCTTCATAGCTTTTTGGTGCTGCACGGAGGTCACAAGATCAATGACGTTGTCTATTGAAGACCGTCCACGTCGAAAACCAGCCATAGCATCAGGGTAGATGTTATAGTATTCAAGGTACCACTCCAGACGTGTCAGCAACATCCTCTCCATGACCTTACCGATGCAACTCGCAAGTGAAATCGGTCGGTACGATGTAAGGTCCAGCGGAGACTTTCCAGGCTTCAGTAGAGGCACCAATCGGCTGCACTTCCACTCGTCGAGGACTATGCCGTCATGCCAAGACTTATTGAAGATATCCAGCAAACAGCATTGCGCTGTTGAACCCAAGTGTCTTAAGGCAGCGTAGGTCACCCCATCGGGACCGGGTGATGACGACCGCCTGCACATAGCCAAAGCCGCTTGCATTTCTTCCATAGTAAAAGGCACTTCCATTCTTTGATCTCTCGCGACAGGGACGTCATGTAGCGAGAGGTCCATCAGTGGAACGATGTCACCAGTAACCTTTGCACAAAAATCACCAGCGACTTCAAGCTCTGGTCGGCTTTGATGTAGAGCGAGTGCTGTGAAGGGACGACGTTGTTGTGGAAGTGATCGAAGACCCTGAAGAGTTCTCCACACGGGGGATAACGGCTTGCGAGGATCCAGGGAATCGCAGAAGCTCTTCCATCGTCGGTCCTGAAGTTTGTTCATCTCACGCTGAATTTTCTTCTGAATGCGTCGGGCTTCCCTCAAGTCATAAATAGACTTAGTACGCCTATATCGTCTCTCGGCCCGCCGGCGTATCGCACGAAGCCTCTCAAGTTCTTTGTCGAAATCTGTGCGTCTTGTCGATGGTGTATACGTCCGCGTAGAAGCCTGCAGCGCTTGTATGATAATGTCTTCAAGGGGCTCGGGATGTTCCTGTCTGCACTTGTCCTCGATCGAAAGTTGGTATGCTTGCCAGTCAGTCTGTCTTGACAGCATAGGCGAACTAGAACTGTCAAAGCCTCTGACATTAATGTAGGTAGGCATATGGTCACTGCCATGAGTTTCAATGTCTGTGAACCATTGAACTTTAGAATGTAAACTATGAGACACTAATGTCAAGTCCAAGCAGCTACTGTAAGTCGCCCCTCGGAGATAAGTCGGACTGCCATCGTTCAAAACTCTCAGTCCATGCTCGGCAGCGAAATCAACTAGACTCGTCCCTCGTTGATTAGTCCTGAAGCTTCCCCAAAGTGGATGATGGGCGTTAAAGTCACCCATGATTATCCAAGGACCTGGAGTTTTCATGAGTATGTCGTTTAGTCTCTGACGATCAAGTCGACGTGATGGTGATAGGTAGGCGCCTATTAGTGTGAAGGAAACCTTCTTCTTTTTGACATGGAGACATACGTAATGATTGTCGTCGTGAGGCTGCACTTTTTGTTGAACATATGTGAGCTCCTTGCGAATATACACAACAACTTGACTTCGTTCAACACATGATGAAGAAACAAATGACTCGTAACCCGACAGTCGAATTGTTCTTGAAAAATGGGGTTCACAAATGATGATAATCGGGAACTTGTTCTCAAAAACATAGTGCCGAAATTCTGACATCCGTGACTGCAGACCTCTGGCATTCCATTGAAGTATGGAAGCGCACTTGACTTGTTCCCGGAAAGGTCGCAGTGGTTGTGGATGGCAAGCCATCTTGTTACTGTAGACCTGCAAGTACTGGTTCAAGGGAGTCCAGGACTTGCAGTGCGCATTTAGCGGATGGTGTTTGCATGGTATTCAGAAGGGAGCGGATAACACTCACCAGGGACCTCAGAACAGCAACGACTTGGACATCTTGGGCAGCTTGATTATCTGCTGCCGAATTAGCGCTCGGCGGTAGTCGATGCTGTCGATCCTCTGAGAAGTGTGCCTGGGGTAGAGCAGGCCAAGCAGCTTCAGATTTTTGCTGAGCTTCGGTATTCTTATGACCATGTAGGTGTAGGGTGCTTGGCGGTGGCGGGGGTGGCGGTGGCGTGAAGGAGCGCTCTGGGGGCAAAACAGTACTTTTTTCTTTCTTGGAAGTGCGCCGTCGACGGGAACGTCGTCTTTTAACAGTCGTTATCGCTTCCTTTCGTGACGAGCCGTCCTTCACCATTTGCCTCAATATTCTCTTCTCCTTCTTGATTAGTGGACAGTCGTTTGATGAGGCATCATGATCTCCATTGCAGTTTCTGCATTTCAGGGTACTCGCTTTGCAAGACTCTGCTGTGTGGGGTTCGGCGCAACGCGGGCAAGTTGGCTTGTTGGTACATACCCCACTCACGTGGCCCATTCTCAAGCACTTGTGACATTGAAGAGGTCTCGGGATATATGCTCGAACGACATGGCGAAAATGACCAACCTTCACATGTGAAGGAAGGCAGTCGCCTTTGAAGATAACCTTGACGCAACGGGAGTTGCCTATTCGGCTAACTTGCAGTATGTTCGTAGTGTCAGCAGCTGGCTTGACCAGGACAGGAAGGTCAGTATTCGGTATAGAGATGTCGATATCATATATGACGCCCGTTGTCATGCCTCTGTCCTGCGGGATGTAAGCGCGGACTCTGATGTCGCCAATCTCCGTGACGGTTTGCAAGGTATGCAAAGCGGCCGGTTGCTCGACGTCTATGGCCAGGACATTCTTACGGGGATTAACTCGAATGTCGATTATCTGATTCGGCACGAGAGCTTCAAGACGTACCGAGATGACTTGCCTATTGATGCTCCTCAGGTTGGCCGAAGGATCAACGGGAACAAACAATATAGTGTGGCGCGGCGGACCACTGGAGGCCTTCACGGTTGACGTACTTCCCGGCGAAGACCCACCGAGGATTCTCCTCTTCGCCTTGCGTTTCGCCATAGGGACAAAGCCGTCCTCGCTGTCATCGCTACTCGCCGTATACAGTTCAGTGCTGTCACTGGCGGTGTCATCATCTCGGCTGTTCCGCTTCCTTGAGGCCGACGTCGAAGGCAATGCCATGTCCGGACTACGTACAACGGGGTCGGGATCCATCGCCGCCCGCAGGAGAGCGATGTTCCCCGGATTACACGAAAAACCACAAAAACTCAGGAGACAGAAAGAGCAGCGTTCCACAGGAGAAACACTTCGTCGTCCGAGGCCTGTCTGAGTAGCCGTGGCAGCTATATAGGTAGCTGTATTCTTTTTAGATGGACACGAGCCGACGAAAAATCCCGACCAACTATAGGCTAATAGCTTCGCTGTAAAATCAGCCGTCTACTTTCCTGACGTTTTATGAATATGCGTCTCTGCCAATTCATGAGACCTTTGATCTAGGAGGATTTCTGAAAGACTGAACAGCAATACGCGTAAAACGGGAAAACCTACACACACGCGCGAACGCACGCACACGCACACAAGAGAAAAATCGAAAGTCGGGGGACCTATCTGGAAGTTTGAAAGGGCATCTGTCTTTTATGGCGATCTCTCATCGGCTTGTTATATTACGCTTCAATGTAGGCGGCCTCTGGCTTTTAAGTTAAAGACTTCAGGGCTCTTAGCTCCGTTCCATGTATCGTACGAGGGATCGGAAGTGTCTTCAAGGAAAAAAAAAGTTAGAATCTTGTGCCACGTTCTACAGGAAACGGCATCATCCGTGCGCTGACAAGGTTAAATCGGGCGTGCGCTTCTGCACTTAGGGCACATTTATGGACAGTAAGGGACTCTCAAGACAGTCACATCTGAGTGGCTTTTAAGCTGTCCTTAAAGATTCCCGTGACTAACTTTTCTAACGCGTTGACGCGCTAGCTTTTTTTTTTTTTTTTTTTTTAGCAACAGTTCGACGGGGGCTAACGACTGTATTTCTGGATGAGTGTTGTGGATGCAGAAAGTATCTTTTTCTTAGTTGCGCTCACATCCTAGTTTAAGCACGACCACATACCGGACGCCACCGTGCCAAGGGGTTCGGCTTATGGCCTTCAAAAAGTGCATCAGATCAGAAAGCTGTCAAAGCATTCTACGCCTCTTTCAAGACGCCAGAAGTTGAGAGGATTATGTATACTCTACGGAATCGCGAGTAATCGTATCATTCAAGCATCTGGAACATGTGAGCACCATACATCTTCAGACTTCGTTGCAAATGAGAACTTGTCTAAAGAGACCTTCACTCTTAGTGTGCGCGACGGTATTCTCTCCTTTTTTCTGAATCCTTGCCTAACAAAAGCACTTATTATTATTTTTTTCGCTATATTATCAACCAAGCGAAAAGGCGCAGCCGTCGCCAGCAAACTCCTCTGTTTACTTTTAACTCAGTGATGATGATAAAGACGTATTCATAAAGGGATGGCTCAAATTCTATCTCAATTAAAAAAAAAAAAAGGGAAAGACGTCCACCATACCAGCAGCTCCATGTAAAAAGTGGCCGGGAATATATAGCGTTTTAAAGACTTTTATACAGAGATGCTTTCACCATTTTCATCAACGTAGTCGTCAGCACCATCAACACCACCACCAACAACAACGATTACAACAATCACAACAGCATGTGCAATGAAACTTGTACAGTAAATATTGAGAAACGCCTCTACATTCGTTATGCTCGAGTTTTTTTAGGTATTTTTTCGTCACGTTAGCAGTTAACACAGACGCGCAACCTTCCACGAATACATTGGAAATAAATTCAATACTTTCATTTCTCTTCGAAACGTTGAGCGTTGAGCCATTTGGCGACGCGATTCATTCGCCACACACTGCTGCTCAGGAAGACATGAACACTCCCGCAGGCAAGTGATACAGTACCACAGTGCATATATGAAGGCTCCCAACAGTTCGCAGTTTCCAATACACGTGTTTAAAGGTCACTTCTGCAAGTGTTGGCTCCGGAAATATAGAAAGAAAGATATTTGCAAGACTCATGCGTAAGAGGGTGCGTGCGCGTGAAATAAGAGCTAAAGTTCCACTTCCGTTCTGTGTGCCCGAGCAAGTTTATACAGCTCCTCGCAAAGAATGGAGATGCTGTAAGAACATTGATGCGTGACTGGCTATTATAGGGAGCAACGTGACATCGGCTTAGGTTTGAGAACGTGACCGAGGCTCATTACATATGCAGCCCTGCGCACCGGTGTGTTAGGTAATGACAATAGAGCATGTTCCTTATTACACACGACTATATGCTTGGCGAGAGAGTACCGTAATGACGCATTTGCAATACAACCACGACTCAGCACGATGTGCTGCTATTGTTGTATCGTTAAGATGTTTCCTACGTACGGCTGGTATTAAGCAGCACTTCTCAACACAAGTTTGACGAAGTGTAACATTATGTATTGTCGCTATATTATCCAGAAGATTAAGTAAAATTATGTGGAAATTTCGCCCGAAAGCCCAGCATGGAGGCCGATGGCAACGTTTAGCGGTGCTCTTGGACGCCTTGGTTGGAGCATCTGCTCTGGGATTCACCCATAGGAATGTTTGCTCTGCAGTCTAGTAATTTCTTATGGAGTCCAGCCAAATCCCATGTTCAAGTTGAATCTTTTCCTTTTTTTTTTGGTGTGCGTGTTTTTTAATTATTGAATATTGATCCTTCCTATAATGATCACTTTCATTTTAACATGTAATTTCACCTTTCAGCAGCACTTACTATATAGCAGCCCTCAAATTTTGTCTTAAAGAAAACGAAACTATTGAAGTGACCGTCTAAACGACCATAGCGATCGTTTGCACGATAGAAGAGCAATCTTGTGCCTTACTTGTAATATGACGGAACTATACATACGAGAGACGCCCGAGAGGCGGCAGATTGCATCGTGGTCTCTAATTTAGATAATGACGCATCTGGCAGAGTCCGGTTACAATACTGATAAAATGCAGCAGCGGATCACCTTCACCGATTCCCATGCAGAGCGGATGTTTTATGCGAGGATTCCGGTCCACCACCCTCCTTGTGTATCTCTGAAAAAGCAGACGCGAACAGAACCGAAACAGGGCACTCGTGCTCTATAGCAGCGTTATATTTTTCAAGTGAAATAGGGTGAAAACAAGCGCTTCCTGCTTATGATACCTCATTCTCATCTTCAATACAATTCTTTTTTTTTAATTCAATTTTTCCCATTAGGAAATGAAGGAGGACCGAGCAAAAAGTGAATCCTTGTTCACTTGACGGGGGATTCGGGCTCCCCTTGCAAGGTAGACAGCATGACATCACATGTTATCGATAGGGGTATTTCATAGAAAGAACGCTATAAAAGAACACTTATCTGCCTAATGGACCTGAAAATGCGCGAACCACTCTTTTACGGGTGGGCATCTTCTGCGATAGGGTATCTCATGTCCCTCAAGCAAGCAGCAATGAACATTGCAGAAGTGGGTGGTCGATGGTATGCAGCGTTATAGGCGGTCGGGCTGACACCGTGGGAGTCCGAAGCCCATAGCGACAATGCTGAAAACATTACGTTCTCACATGCTGGGGTCAGCGCGTCGCCTAAAACTTCTTAGCGATCAGTTCCTTAATTTGTCCTGATAAGCTTTCTCCAGCTTCAAGTTCGGCTTATGTGTTTGTCAAATATCGTATGCCATGTGCGTTTAATTTCGTTTATCATCGCATTCACCTGGAGTGGTACGCTAGGAGCGCCGACGGGGAAATCGCTCCAGGTGCCTTTCGGGCAAAACTGCAACTTTATTGTCTTGCTGCAACAGGTTTCTCCTGATCGCATTTTTGCGCAGTTATGCGTAATTAGGAAAAAAAAGGAAACGATGCCAATTTATCACAATGGACCAGCGAGGAATTGTCTCTGCTGTGATAGGCGCAAATATTCCGCTTCGAAAGGCCCCCTCTCACCGTGATGTGCAAAAAAGAAAAGAAAAAAAAAGGCGAGAGCTTGCACTTTAAGCCGCACAAAGCTCAAGACAGCTAAGCTGGCCGATTGATTGCGTCTCTTTGTTGTAGCTAGGTTATCTATCTCTCTCTCTTTCTTTCTTTCTCTCTCTCTCTTTTTCTGTATTTCTTTCTCTCTCTCTCTCTCCTTTCTCCTACTCTCTCTCTTTCTCTTTCTCTATCTCTCTCTCTATATATATCGCTCTCATTTTCTCTTTTTCTCTCCCAAAGGAACTTGTGTTGCAATCGTCAGTACAATGCAACCATATGGTTCCCATAAATGCACGTTCTGCAAGCGTGGGTGTATAGCGCAGTGGTTGTGACGCTCGCCTTCGGACCATGGGTACCAGGCTTCGAAGCCTGCCTTGCCAAGAACGTGCATTTTGTTTTATTTATTTATTTCTCTCGGGCGGCGAGCGCAGACGCGCCAGGATGACGACACGGTGCATGCGCAGTAGCGCGCGGCTGGCGGGAGCGCGGCGGAGCTGTGTCTGTGTGGCGTCGCCTGGTTGCCATGGCTACGGCGCGGCAGACGACGACGCTCAAGCCAATGCTGATGATGATAATTTCGGGGCACACGCACAAACTACGGCTGGCTTAAACAGTTTCGCTGTTAAAAAACGTCGCAGTTTCGCCCGAAAGGCGAAGCATCCATTACGCTAGCAAATTAATGGATAACTACACAAAGTAAGGATAGCAGTCTTATCGGTCGTATCTACTTCCAAACATTCGCTTACTAACTAAATTAACAAGTATGGTGTCAGCGCACACATGAACACATAACACTCGATGAGTGCGGACATTCCTTGTCAAAACGCTGGCGTGAGGGAGCGCGGCGGCAGCAGCGATCGAAGTGGCTGTCTGTCGTGCTGTCTGTCGCTTCAGTGCAAACTGAGCGGCGAGAACGCAGCACACACAAATGTATGAGCCGTCGAAGCGCCTTGACTCTTCCCTTAACGCAGATCGCTTTCAAAATATGGTGCGCGTGGCCACGGAATACGCAGTTGCTGCGGGAGGACAACGCCGCCCCCCCCCCCCCCCCCTTCCTCACTTCCCTCTGGAACCTAGCGGGCGATGGAAGACGGCGCGCTTCCCTCGCACTTTCCTCCCTTGCGCGCGCAATCGTCGGCCCCGTTCGCATGCTTTTACTCAGAGATAAGCATACGGCGCGCGGCGATCGTGTTATGGACTTTATAGGGAACATCACGGCGACTGCGACGCCAAGGCCGACGGCAAAAATGCGCCTGGAATGTCCATATAATTGCTATCGCAATAAAGAAACACTGCAAAAAAATGGTGCACAATGCCTTACACGCAAAACAACGAAAATTGCCTTCCGCGCGCATAACTTCCGAAAGCTTTTTTTTTTTACCGTGAAATTTTATGAGGATGGATAGATGAGGAGATTGCTTGACGATCACATCTTAGTTTTGATAGCGCTGCACCATGTTCCTACCATTTGTGCGAAGCAAGGAATGCAAACACACAAACAATAGAGGGAGTTACTTGAGAGTGGAGCGCATAAACTGGCAGTTTGTTTATCGGGTGACTTCTACATAGCCAGAACGAACGTGTCACGGGCAGGCGTGCCTGTAGCTGACAACCGAAGCAGTCGTGGCGTACGGCCGGGCCTCTGTACAAAACAATACCGGCGCACGTGTTTCAATAAACAGTGCCATTTGAAAAATTAGGATTCCATAGCGTGTAGTAATCTACCGGTTCCTAGAAAAATAATACCGCTTCTTTATGGAATCCTGCGATAACTTAAACAAGTGGAACGTGGAAGAAACGTTGTTAGAGCTGGTAGCGACTTTATATGTTAAACTTGGGTGAGCGGCACCGGGAAAGTAGAATTCCGTTCTTGGTCATCTTCAGAGCAGGCTACTATAGAAGCTCTCAGGGTCACCCCGAGCGAGGCTATAGAAACCAGCAAGTTTTGTGTGGATCGCTTGGAAAATAGCCTGGGTTATTGTTTTCGGCCATGCCACACAGTCAATGCCACCCTTGTTTATTATTGCGATAGCAATTATATGGACACTCAAAAGCAGATTTCTGCCGTCGGCGTCGCCGTCGCCGTCGGCGTCGCCGTCGCCGTCGCCGTCGCCGTCGCCGTGAGGTTCCGTATGACGTCATTTGGAGATGAAATCGTCGCCGCGCGCCGAACGCTGTATGTGCGAGTGAAAGGGCGCGAGGGGCGCGTCTTTCACGGGGAGTGAACGCACGGCGGAGAACAAACGCGCGTTCTGCGCCGTGCTCGCTTAAGGGCTGCAGAAGTAGGCGTCTCTTTTCTCCTTTACAATCACCATATATGTAGAGCAAACGCGCCTTCTTCGGACGCGCGAGAGGCCGTGGGGGAGGGGGAGGGAAGGGAGGCGACGTTTAGCTGCGGCACCAAGTGCCTATTTATATCAGAGGCTCCAGCAACAGTCACCAACGCCGCACGCATTTTGAGCTAACGCGGGCAAAACGCCGATGGCGTCGACAACAGTTCTGCGTGTTGTTGCTACCAAAGCCGCTCACCTTACTTCGTATGACATTGCTGTGTTGCTATCGCATTCATTGCTTCGCCCTTAGGGCGAAACTGTGACATTTTTTTTCGTTGGCCCCGGCTGTGTTAGTGCCGCAACATGATTTTTTTTTCTTTTTCTTTTTTATTGCGATAGCAATTATATGGACACTCAAAAGCAGATTTCAGCCGTCGGCGTCGCCGTCGCCGTCGCCGTCGCCGTTGCCGTCGCCGTCACCGTCGCCGTCGCCGTGAGGTTCCGTATGACGTCAATCGAGATGAAATCGTCGCCGCGCGCCGCCGAACGCTGTATGTGCGAGTGAAAGGGCGCGAGGGACGCGCTCTTTGACGGCGAGTGAACGCACGGCGGAGAACAAACGCGCGTTCTGCGCCGTGCTTCCTTAAGGGCTGCAGAAGTAGGCGTCTCTTTCCTCCTTTACAATCATCATATATGTAGAACAAACGCGCCTTCTTTCGACGCGCGAGAGGCCGTGGGGGAGGGGGGGGAGGGGGAGGGAAGGGAGACGACGTTTAGCTGCGGCACCAAATGCCTATTTATTTCAGAGGCGTCGACAACAGTTCTGCGTGTTGCCGGTGCTGCTGCATGTCCAAATTTATACAGCTGATAAAGCTAATATCATTACTCCGTATAGCTCTCTACAAATTTGCTATCGCAATTGATGCTTCGCCTTTCAGGTGAAACTGCGACAACTTTTTTTTTGCAGCCGACGCGACAATTATGGATCATCGACAACGTGGATGATTGTTTATTCGCACTGAAGCCCCCTCGCCTTCGCTCAGGGGGTCCACGAGCCGCGACCAGCACGACACAGAACCATCGGCGCAAGGAACGGAACCCACTTTAATTTACGACGTAACGAAGCACTCAAACAATCACTGCAGTCTTGCGGCCGACAGCTGAAAGGAGAAGGCGAAGCGGCAATCAACGGAAGAGCGAGGCAAACAAGTGTACTGACAAAGGGGGCGACAAAAGAACAGCCTTAATCAGCAGACAATCAATCACCGCTACCTCGCGACCGATAACAGAACACGCAAGGCGGAAAAGCAAGCGCCGTACCGGCCAGCCACCCGGAGTCTCTCCGTCTTGCCGGACTGTGCCTTACTCGACAATAGACAGCTTTAGTTTACCGTTAGCGCAATAAAGGAATCCCCACAGCGTAGTCGTAGAAGGTGGAAGGTATGGTTGTGTGTTGTGGATTAGGAAATTTGCAGTCATAGGATGGACTCTGCTGACGCCAGACAGGTGTAAATCGGAGACCGGTGGGAGCACCCTGGGGCTTGATACCGTGGACATCCAATGGGCTGACGAGGACTCGCCCCTGTCTTGTCTCAATTGAGCTCACCGTTTACCCGCAAGGCTTTTAATCTGACCAACTCCTCTAAATCCCCCCCCCCCCCCCTACCCTTAGCTGTATAGCTGTATTTACTTTCCTGTGCTGCTCCAATACTGCTCATTACTCTTCTGTCTTGTTCCGTTGTGCAGGGACTGCTGTGGGTAATTCAGGTAATGGAATACATCGGCTATTAATTCAATTTCTTTATGTTATTCGGCAAAAAATAAAGGGACAGATATTAAACGCTAAAATAAAAGAAAAATAGATAAAATAGCAATGAATCTAATAAAGATAACATCTCGACGGATAGCTCAGTGATGTCTGTCCATGCCACCACACGAATGTTATACACACTTCGTAGTCCTTATACGTTGGTGCCAGAATTATCCGTGTAATAAACTGATGGCAGGCCCAAAAACATGCCTCTACAGAGAATACGCGCGTCACTTTGTGTGCTTGCGTTGTAGTGCACGTTAAAGAATCCCAGGTGGTCAAAACTAATCCGCAGCCCTCCACTACGGCGTGCCTGATAATCAGAACTGGTTTTGGCATGTAAAACCCCAAAAAGAAGAAGTCAGCAGGAATAGTTATCATAAACGATTATCTCATGCTGTGTCCAACACAGAGTACTTTATTACTTTATTTACTGCAGTAGAACAGCAAATAACTGTCGCACGCATTATATGGCCATCCTAACTTCCCTTCTTTCATTTAAGCTGAGCTAGTATATCAACTGCTCGAAGTTTATGTCTGATCCATACCGTTGTCTTGCTGTATCGTAACCTTAGGCCGCTGAGAACGCTGACTGCTGCCGCTTGATTGTGGACGTGGTTTACTTCAATGTGTTCATCTCTCTTTCTCTCTATATCCGCCTATCTCATCCCCCTGTCCGGGGTAGCCAATCAGGACTACCTCAAGTTAACCTCTTTGTGTCTGTATACACCTTTTCTCTCTCATTATTCCGCCACCTGTTTAGTGCTCTAAAGCTTATTTTCGGATATTTTTGTTATGTTTCTTCGAAACTATGGGGATCATGATTTGCTACAAAAAGAAATTGGCGTAGATGCCGTAAAAGGCGAATAACCTATCAACATACTCTGCGGATGGCAAGAGGATATGGCTGCCTCACGCGGGACAACGAGGCCTCACCGCACCGCGCAAGGTTGTATTTTCTGTGCACTGTGTAGTCTAATACTGCCCAGTGGCAAGCACGGCGTTCAGATGAGTGTGATGCAATACGCTCGGAGAGACGCTTCATCAGACCCACCGGAGGGTGATTTTATGGCACTGACCACGATATCGACTGAATGTCAGGAAATTGCGGCGACCGTGCAACGACCAACAGCAGACCAGTGCTGTACCAACAGACGTTCGAAATACCATAGAGGGAGGGCGGGAGGGTGCGGGTCTATTGGCGTAAGTTGCGTTTCTGTGTGCTCAAACTCTGGCTTCGGATCTACGGGCTGTAATAGCTGGCAGCCGCTGCACTAGCCACGTAATTGGAGCGGACGCCGCAGCAATAAATACACCGGCAATTATTGACCGACCCGAAAGCAAAGATGAAAGGGTTGCTCTACCGAATGTATTGCGTAACGAATTTATTACTTGGTTTTTTTTGCGACAACCCAGAAATACGCCGACGCCCACTGCCTTGCGAAACCACCGCAAGTTTCATAGCTTACAGACGCGGCTGAGAATCTTAAACAAACGAGTTCAACTCACATTTTCCATCGGTTAGACGATCCGGAATGCCATTATTGCTGAATCGAGCAAATATAACGAGGGCGCTTTGTTGTATAATAATACAAAGAGCCCTTTATCTAGACAAGTTTATCGGTCCCTGGTCGTGCCCAAAGACACGCCGTCACAGCTCCTCGTTATTTTCCAATAGACAGTCACCTTATGCAGACTCTTAGAAATACGATTTATTGTGAACACGATGAGTATTTGGACTTAGTGCTCATTTACGTGAACTTGCAATAACAGTGCCGGCACTTTAAATAAAGTTCATTTCTTCTTGCTTCTTTCCGTGCTTTATTCTCCGCTGTATGCAAGGTTCTCTTTGCTACGACAATAACCTTTGGTGTCATCGACAGCGCACAACGTTTATTTTCTCGTCGTCAGGTCAGTTCGCTTCACCATTAAGCGATAAGGAGAACAAAGCTTCTCCACAACGTCCCTCACTGGAATATGAGCCGATGGCCGTGAAGAAATGTCCATTTCGGAGTCGAGCTCGCTAACCAACTGCGCTATTTCGCAATGGTAATGCCGGGCAATTAGTGGGAAAATTCGTGCTCCACGCAGACACGGAGAGAGTTGGCGTCTTCAGTACCTGTATTTCGGAGGCAAGAACGAGCAACACTGTAGCGGACGAGATTTTCACTATGTGGCATCGCATTTAAATTGTTCTAGAGAGTTTGCGTGCAATCCTCCGTTGTCGCGCTCGTGAAAACAGCGTCGGCGGCACGAAGGAGGCGTACATGACAGTGACGATGATAAGCCTAAAACTTGACATGTCCACAGTAAAGGATGCGCCAAGAATAAGGTGGCTGGTGGAAAACAACGTCGAAAGCATCGACAACGTTAGTGCCAAAAGCGACCTCGCAGTCAAAATGCCATGCAGTTTACACACTAGCTCACAGTATTCATAGACATCAACTGTCGTATATAGTAGTACTGAAAACGTACAGAGAAAATAAGATCGCTCAAATCTCGTACGTGCCAAAGCCGCATTTCACTCGTGACATCAGTTTTAATAGAAGTTTTGGTCTCAGAGTCTATTTGAAGCTACCAGGCGGGAACTTCAAAACGAGTCATTGAGCATTAAAACAGGAATATTTTAACACAGCAAGGGGGGGGGGGGGGTATTTTGTAAGAGTCCCCTAGTGGACTGTCCACTTGGGCTGGCGCCATTGGCTGCCGCTTCACGAGCACGAAGGTGCCAGCCAGTCTCCTTTGCGCTCGTGAAGTGGCAGCCTATTGCGACAGCCGAAGTGTGCAGTCCATTGGTGGACTCTTACAGAATACCCCCCCCCCCCCCCTGCCTCCTCACCTGCTGCCTAAATATTATTATTTAAACAAAAGAAATCAATTTAAGAAATAGTGTAAGGGGACTTGAAATTCGAAAGTCATCTCAGATGCCACGCTGCAGTCCCGTCGGGCAGGTAGGTGCTTGGGCATTGTGCGCTATTGAGCGATGGAAACAAAGAAATGTGGCTGTTTTCTGTGAAACAAACTAAAATAAGCCGGATGTACCAAGAGTATCTGAATCAAATATATGTAAATAATAAAATGCTGAGCCGCCCCCCCCCCCCCCCCCCCCCACACACACACACACACAAAGCCGAATTTCATTAGCGTTTGGCCAAATGCTGGGAATAAAGCGTTCTACAACGCAATGCATTTTAGCTAAATAAACAAAGCATTCTTAGACAGGCGGAGTATGAGAGTGCTAAAGTCCGTCCGTGCACGAGTGTCATATGCATTACTTTTCTATACAAATAGAGGAAGGTAGTTGCTTACATCATATATATAATGAACGAGAAAAAAGGGAACCGAGGGACCCGGTTTTCATTAATCATATTATAAGAAGCCAACAGACAAAGGACAACACAGTGCGGCAATTACTTGTACTGACGAAGGGAATTAAAGGAATGATAAATAGTAACATTTCGTGAATTCACTTTGTAATTACAAGTAATTTCCCCTATCTTGTCCTTGGCATCGTTTGTTGGCTTCTTATGATCTATCTATCTATCTATCTATCTATCTATCTATCTATCTATCTATCTATCTATCTATCTATCTATCTATCTATCTATCTATCTATCTATCTATCTATCTATCTATCTATCTATATATATATATATATATATATATATATATATATATATATATATATATATTTGTCGTAATGCCACCTTCGTTGATCTATAACCAACGTCCTTCCTTGTCCGGTACTCTATCGCAATCATGCTGTCGGCACTTAATTGTGGTCGTACCAATACTAAATTCGTAACTTAGGAATTGACATGTGATTGTCATCGTGCCACTGTCATTATTGCTATTTATCGTTCCATCGATATCATTTTCTTCTTCCTCATTTCATCGTCACTGCGTCAGCGTCATATACAGTCATCGTCATGCCTCCATTCTCATAGGCGGCCTTGGCAAGCGAGGGACACAGCAAAATGGGACGATATCGGAGAATGTGGTGCACAGCCTTATCGACAAAATTGCCGGAATTCAACACTACACGTATTTAACAGAGTGAACTGCGGGAAAATTGTCTGTCGCGACATTTGCTCGATTGCTATCGCTTGATTGCTCGGCAGAACTCATCGTAAGATGAGTTTCGCCGTAATTTTTTTTCTTTTTTATTTAATGTGGCGACTGTACTGATAGAGGCTCTTTGTGTAACCCAAAATGTGTCTGTACATTCGCATGTCGCCGAAACAGCGCCTCCAAATATGCATACGGTATAGCAAGCTATACCATGTAAGCAAGCTAGTTTAAGAGTGGGGTTGAAGATTAATATACAGGAGACAGAGGTAATGTTCAATAGCCTGGCAAGGAAACAAGAATTCAGAATCGCCAGTAAGCCTCTAGAGTCTTTAAAGCAGTGCGTTTATCTCGGTCAATTACACACAGGGACCGTGATCTTGAGAAGAAAATTTACAGAAGAATAAAGTTGGGTTGGAGTGCATACGGCAGGCATTGCCAAATCCTGACTGGGAGCTTACCACTCTCGTTTAAAAGAAAAGTGGACAATCATTGCATTATACCTGTGGTATAACATATGGGGCTGAAACTTGGAGGTTAACAAAGAAGCTCGAGAACAAGTTAAGGACCGCACGAAGAGCGATGGAACGAAAAATCTTAGGCATAACGTTAAGAGACAAGAAAAGAGCGGTATGGATCAGACAGCAAACGGGGATAACCGATATTCTAATTAACATTAAGAGAAAAACGTGGAGCTGTGCAAGCCATGTACTGCGTAAGCCGGATAATTGGTGGACGATTAGAGTTAAAAAAAATGGATACCAAGAGACGGGAAGCGCAGTCGAGGACGGCAGAAACCTGGGTGGGGTTATGAAGTTAGGAAATTTGCAGGCGCAAGTTGGAATCAGCTAGCGCAAGATAGGGGTAATTGGAGATCACAGAGAGAGGCCTTCGTCCTGCAGTGGACATAAATATAGGCTGATGATGATTATGATAGGAAGCTACGCCAAAGTTAGGCAATGACCTACTTTCCGCAATTTTTTCTGTCATTCTTTCGTATTTTTTTCTTGGCTTAGTTGATTTCCTACATTCCTTAGTCACTCGAGTGTATTCGTGATGTTTGGGATAGCCGGCCCTTTCATAGCCTTTTTTCCCACAGTCTCGTCATTTAATAAACCACAAGAAAAGGTGCTGGGTCTCACGCTAATGTACCTCGTGACGTACTTTGCTTTTGTGGTATTTATTATTTTTCCAGTGGCGAAATGGGAGAAAGTATTGCCCTTGGCACACCATGGACTACGTCGCCGGTGAGCCAAGAACTCTGAGTCAGTATTACTGATGGTGACTATCATTTCTCGAAAAGTTCGTCTTCATACATTTTTTTTTTCTTATTTCAGAACAAATTTGTTGCCCCGGTCTTGCATTAACTTTGGTGCGCCCGAATTCCTTTCATAGCTACATGAATACGTAAGGCAACGCCAGCGCTTCAAGAATCTGCTTGCGAGATGGCTGCGCAACTGCGAGTGTTGTGGAAGTATAAGCATTGTGCCTTTGGCATAACCTCCGCACCATGTTTTCTTCGGTAAACAGTCACTCTCGCGAAGTTGCTCAACAGTTGTCTACGGCGGTCACGGATTTCCTTCTCAGTTCTTCGCGTACCATCACGCCCAGTTGTTCACGAGGACGCTACGGAAGCTTACAAACACAAAACATAATTAGCGCACTGAGAAAATCTTGGAATTTTGTTTAAACGGAGCTGAAGTCAACAACTGCTATTAGAGGATCTGGGATTACCTAACCGCGGATATTTACTCTGCCAGAGTGTTTTACGAGTGGAACGACTTGCTGGTCTAATAAACGGATTAAGTTCCGTGGAACAACGCATTGTTTAAACTTCGAATCTTCTGGGCACAAGGGTGCTTATACGCTTTGCATGCAGACTAATCCGTACAGCGGAATGGCATGTATTCATTACCGCCCATTGCTTTCTCATCGCACGCATTGTATTGTTGCAGAAACTGCGACGTGTTACTCAACAACACTGCGAGTGCCGTATTGTTTGATTAGGCGACGAAGTAAAGACTTTGTGCCGTAAGTAGACATCGGTAAGGGCGAATGCTGTACTGTCCCCTGATAGACCAGACAAGCTTTTGGAATAGAAAAGACCATTCATCGCGTATGACTCCGCTTTTTCCGGTCTTTCTCTTAAAGAAAGGAATACGGATGAAGTGATTCCAATCCAGAAAGAATGATTCCCTCTGTTGCACGCAGCGCAGGATACTCTGTATACGCAGTCTATGCTATCTTATAACACATAATTGACTGAGTATATATGCAGCTAAGCAACTGGTTCCCTAGGGACTTGGTGGGCTATCTCCTCAAAGCCCTTCCTCTTCGAGCCGTACTAGCCAAAGCTGTACCATGTTTCTGTGATCACTTTGGCAAGGACAAGTCGAAAAATAAAGTATGTTGCAAACAATTCCGTCGTCAAATCATGTTTAGTTGCTTAGCGCAATATTCGAGCCATTTGCATCTTTGAAATTCAAGCAGCGAAATCCTAGAAATTTCGTTTTTCCCAGCACGTTCGCTTTCAACCACACGGCGTATGTTATTTTCTGTAATATTATATGGTTGATGATTACATTCAAAAACATTCCAGCGTGTTTTGAGAATTACGAGCTGCAACTGCGGCACCCGAATCATAAAGGTCATCTTGCAAGCAAGATGATCAGATAGTTTTCATCGCGAAGTCAACAGTTGTTTGCGTTTAGGGCTAGCGTAGGCATGGTTACTCGGGGTAATGTGTTACCACGACGAGATATATATATATATATATATATATATATATATATATATATATATATATATAGGCTGGACCCATGTGTTCTTCTCTCTTCGGATATCGCTCTTAGCGTCCTATTTCCCGTCGGCGTCACGTCCTCCACCCGAGCCCGTTTCTTTCCCTGTTCAAATTTATTTAGTTTTGCCACACAACCGCACCGCCAAAGAAAGTGAGCACGCTTTACAGCGCTAGCAAGCACAGCAAGTTGTGCGCTTTTAGAAAACGTTCAATGGGAGCTTTTATGTAGAACACTTCAATGAATGCTGGCTGAGTCAACTTTGTAAGCTTTCAGAATTCTTGGTGGCGGATTCTTTGCAGTTGCCAACCTGTCAAGCTGGTATATTAACACGAAAATGAAAGAACGTGGCTACGACTTCAAGTGTGAGTAAATGTTGTTTTTTATAAATCCTAAACTATGGCAATAGGATCGAAAGTAGGGCTAGTTGGTGCGGTAACATAATTTTGTTGCAGCGCCAATGAACGAAGGCATAGATGATATACAGAGAACGAGCGATGAGTTTCGTAAGGAAACACACTACTGTGAACGAATTTGTAACCTTCTCCCTACCCCCCCCCCCCCAACCTTTTATTTTGTTAGGTTCATATACAAAACGTGTTTTTTTTTATCTCCTCTCTTCCCCCCCCCCCTATTTATGACGTCACGGCAAGATGCTACAGGGACTTCATGGTGACGTCACCGCAGATTCTCGTTTTGCCTACTTTCGGGCTTACAGTACCACTCTTCGCGCAGAAAGTGTATTTTCTTTGGTATAGGAGGGGGGGGGGGGGGGGGTCAGAAGCGTGATTTACTAACACCGCTCTAAAAAATGTCCTCTTTAGTGTCCCTTAAAATCTCCTAAAGTAGCGTGCAGTGTTTGTAGGCAAGGATATGAAGAACTCACGTATACTTAAACAGCGAGTCCTATCGTTTATATCGCCTCTTCATGTGGATTGCAAGAAAAGGTCTTTTCATTGCTTTTCTCCTCGAAAGGCTTTCAAAATTAAAAGCAGCAGCAGGTGTCAGCACCTGAGGTAAGCACTACTGTATTTTGCCAAAAGCATATACTAAACCCATTATGAGACATCGCAGAAAGCACTCGGATTGGTTAGAGTTCCACTTAAGGCTCTAGTTGGAGGGTTCAGGGTAGTACATAAAACAACAACAAAAAAGGGCCTGCTATACCGACACCCCGAACGGGTAATAGCATGGTCCACGAGCTATCCTCGCTGTAACAAAAACAAAACGATAAAAGTCTGTATACCTATTTCAGCGGAATAAAAAGACGGTTTGAAGCAATAAACGAAAGAACCTAGACGCTGCGCAGTTGAAGGCAATATTGGTTTTACGCTTCGCTCGCTGCCAGTTCTTCAAAGCACCGCTTGTTTGCCCAGTTTTCTTGGGCACCAAGCCAAGCAAACGCTACAGGTCGCGTTAAAAACTTGCGTACTCGGGCGTTCACAAAAGACACTGTTTTCCTCGCTGAATTGTTTGTGAATTAGCTCGCTCGCTTCCTCTCGAACGGCCAGACCGAGACGAAGAGAAGTACTGACAGGATGGAAAGTATTGTAAGCGCCGTTTTTTCTTCCTCGATTTTTTTTTACACTTCATGTCCTCCGGCGAAGCTTTGATTTGACGTAAATTTGAAGCGGCAATGGCGGTTACTGTTTAGCTGGAGGCTGTGACTCGCCTTGGACCTAGTCGTCGCGTCCGCGAATTACGTTTGTAGTCGAAGAGAGAAGAAAAAGTCGAGGGATCTAAAAAGGGTCTAAAAATGAGGGTGGTCGTGCGACGGCTGCAAAAGGGGAACGGCACGGGAACTGACCTGAAGAATTAATGCGAACGATGTGTCAGAAGTATTATCCCTCAAACGCCTCTCCTTACTGCTTGGCCCAATCCGCAATTGCTTCGCACGTGTAGAAACTTTCTTTTTGTTTGTAACGTTGGCAAACTGTTGCTCATTAAGGGGAGTTGATTTTTCAAGTGTCAGCGCTCTTTTACGTCCCACGGGCCTTGCTTTTATGTCAGATTCTGTTGTGTACCGCGGAATTTTCTTCGAAGTGGGCACACTGGTAGTGCCCTTCTGTCAGCTGCAGTTTTCTCAATGTTCATGCTGCAGCTAGTTTCTGCGGGAGAGTGAACAGAGTGAAAACAGATTGAGTGAGAAGAAAAAAAAAAGAAATGCTAGATAGTAAGTAAGAGCACAACAGCACGTCGACACTTTTATGAGCAATGATGATGATGATGATGATGATTTATTGGCATCCCCTTTGAAACGGGGTGGCGACAAATAGTCACCTAGCCTGCTTGATTTAATCAGGTATACTACACATGTTCTTTATCTAGCATTTTTGTATACCTCTCATTACCTTTCTTTTTGAAAAATTTAGCTTGTACCGCTGCCTATGATTTTAAGAGATCAGGTCGTATCCATCTTTTCCCTGCTTTTTTTCCACCAGTACTCTAATCGTCTCTTGCTGATCTCTACGGCTGATCTGTTTATGTTTCCTTCCAACGTCACCGAACGTACTGCCACCTGGTGTTGTTTTCTAAAGCAGCGTATAGATGACGAGGTAGTAGAGGAACTGATATACGCGCCATCGCCAGATCTGAGCGTCCAGTAAAGCCTAAGGCTGACCTCTTGTCATTCGTGTGCGTGGTAAATTGGTGGAGGTGCGAGGTACAACGACGTACTCCATGCACGAGACCCCGTCCAGCAGCCGGAGCCCTACGTTCATGGGCACCCAAGTGCATCGAGCTAGACTAAGACAACAAGGCCTTCCACCAGATTTGGAATCAACTACGATATCATTTGAAACCGCTAAGAAAAGCCCCCCGCCGACCTACTGTTCTAATCAGAACCCGCAGACGCCGAATACCTTTCTCAAAGAACTATTTGAAGACGCGGAGGACTTGTTGAGTGAGCTTGAAGGTGACGCCACCGAGGGTAACTGCGGATTTATTATTGCGATAGCAATTATATGGGCACTTCCACCGGATTTCTGCCGTCGGCGTCGCCGTCGCCGTCGTCGTCGTCGTCGCCGTCGCCGTGAGGTTCCGTATAGATAAAATCTTCGCCGCGCGCCGTATGCCCGAGCGGAAGCGTGCGGGGCGCACGCTGTCACGGAGAGCGAACGCACTCAATCTTCCACGCGCAAGCAAGGAAGCGGGAAGCGAGCGCCGGAGAGAGCGGGGGGGGGGGGGGGGGGCGCATTTCTACTCTGCCAACAACCGCGCTCGTCGCTCGCTCGCACCGTCGCTTATCTCCACACGGCTCTGACCTTTATGCGCTTCGCCGCTCAGTTTCCGTTGAAGCGATAGACCGCACGTACCTTCGCCCGCTGCGGCGATGCTTGCTGCCAGCGTTTTGACAGTCGTTGTCTGCAGTCATTCAGTGTGATCTATTCGTGGTTGTTTGTGCGCGCTCACACCACGCTTGTTCATTCAGTTAGTAATAGTCGGGCCACATTTTCCAACGCACGCTACACATGCAATGCTGCCCGGATCGGCAGTGCAGAGCTACAGGTGTGTCCCTTCGCACGCGCTGCCCACGGGAAGCGCTTCTCATCAACACCACCGTTTCACACGCGCCTTCTCGTGGTCATCGAGTCTCTCTTCATGTCGGTCTACTTACGCCGCAGCACACCTGCTTGCTTAATCAGCTCATGTTTACTACAATTCATATTGCTACCAAAGCCGCTCACCTTACTTCGTATGACATTGCTGTGTTGCTATCGCATTCATTAGGGCGAAACTGTGACATTTTTTTGATTACATAATGCTCATTAATGTGCACCTAATTCTAAGCGCGTGAGCGTTCTTGCATTCCACTGCCATCGGAAAGCGGTTTTGGCAGCCGGGATCGAATCCGCGATCAAATCCGCTTAGCACCGCAATGCAACGGACTCTGAGATACCGGAGCGGGTAACAAACTATATCGGACGATGAGAGAGAGAGATATCATATGGGAAATGCAGGGAGGTCAACGAGGCTGAGTCCGGAAGGCACCCTGCACTGGGGAAGTGGGAAAGGGGATTGAAAGAGGTGAAGGAAGAGAGAAGCTCACACTTTGCACAAACGGTCGAGAGTTCATCTCTGAGTGTGTCACAGACGGTCATACAGGACGATGAGAAAGCTTGAAAGAACAACGTGTTCCCAAGTTTTTGGTGTGTATCTGCCCATACGTCTCCCTAAGAGCATGACTTAAGAAACTAAACTCCTTTTCGGACGGCTCAATAGAAAGTGCGCTGACACAAGTTGTCCAAGTCTGGCAACTTCGGCTGCTTCTATAATCTTTGTTGTTTGTTGTTTACATGTTCTTCCGTGCCTATTCGTGGTTAGATATTTGTTTTAATTTGTTTCACTTGGGGCAGCAGGTCTACAGCGCTTGCGCAAGGTAGTTTGCATATATAATTGCACCGCATGGCAACAAAACCTTGTTGGGAATCAGCGTTTCGTCGCTGGCTAATCCGCCTCTCACTTTTGATAGCACTGTTGGGATTCATGAAGGATTACCAACGCCCCCATTGGTATATTCGGTCTTCTGTTGAAGACCACTTGCAAAGTGTAGCGTGGGGCTTCACACAAACTGATGATGCAAAACGTTGCATAATGACAACAACAACACAAGGACGACAACAGTCCATCATCGTCATCTTAAGGCCATGATTTTAGGTTCCGGTTGATAGGTAGACACAGCAAACCCGGTTTGAACTTTCGTTAATTATTCAGATACGTGCCGGCAGTCATACGACTAAAAATATTACCATTCATTTGTCTCCCTTTAATTATAGTTTCAATGTATGTTTTTTGATCGATTATAACAAATAGCGCTGTGCCCCCCTTTCAGGTGCACTTATTGCAAAACGTAGAATTCACATGCATGAAAAAAAAATCAATTATTCATTGTTTAAAATTTCACTTTTTTTCACTTAGAACTGCAACATTAATTGACGTTAGAGCACATACCGCAATTCCCAAATTTGAGCCGAGCACTAGTGTAGTCATGCCTCTCACAAGGTTGAATTTACAACTTTCTCGACGAAAAGCTACGACACAACTCTTCGATGCAGCGGTTTAATGCAGTTGCATTCTAGCGTGTTTGGAGTTTCACTGCGTGTGCAGAACACAGCCGGGAAGAAAGAAAAAAAATTAAGTACAGTGTGACGCGTAAGGCGTAGGTGCAGTTGCGTTCAGTATGAGCTACAACACGGTGCCCGTGGTCGAAAATGCCGCAAGACTGGACGACATCGCCGACATATGAAGCATTTGGTAACATCACTCCAGTTATACACTCCAGGTTCCCTTGCAGTGATCTTGGCGAAACTGCGCCGTGACGAAAAATGGCCGACGCCTCAAAGAGTATGAACACGTCTAAACATTCTCCGATTGACGTCACATTTCTCAGGGAGGTTCCTGTAAAGAAAGTAAATTAGTGGATTACAAAGAAAATTTGGGAAATTTTGCTCTGTCTGGGAATCGAGCCCGGGCCTCCACTGATGTGAGACGAGCTAGCTGCCTTGTAAGCCACGGCTGCTCCACGGCCGTGGCTTAGTGCGTGCCTGACTGCTAGCGCCATGTGGTCACAGAGGCGTGCTCGTGCCGCTGCTCACGCGTTCGTCGTCGTCGTCGTCTTCTTCTTCCACAGATAGCAGGCTTTGGCCTTCACGCCTTACAAACGTCTAACACTTGCTTACTATTTATTTGAAAAATTTCTTAAGCCGGCTTCACCGTGTGACTTAAGACCCCTTCAAACCCGGGTACCGTGTTTCAGCTCACATTGAGCTCGACTGCGCAAGTACAACGTGGCAGCGTACAACCTAAAGGGACCCTGAAACGATTTTGACGATATTGTACAAACGTACTGAGTTATTAATTGAATCATTATTGTGCTCCGCGTAAAGCGTGTAATTCATTATAAGGTTTTAAAAAGGCACATCGCTATCATGAAGTAGCTCCCCAATCTGACGAATAAAGTTGTCTCTCTCTCTTTCTACCGATCACAGCACGCCACTCGGCTGAGTTTTCAGCCGCCCCTGATCAGGTGACGCGATTTGACCATATGACGTAAGTAGGACAAGCTATCCGATTGGCTGCCCAGGGCGCGTCATCGATAACTTTTTTCAACATTATGGTGAACAAATATTGTTCGTAATAGCTGTGAAAATGGTGCGAAAGAGCGCCCTCTGTCCCGAACTGGGTAGTACCGAGCTCGGTCGTCTGCTTCGGAAAGCACGCTTACAATATGGACCCGCCACTTTCGGTTGCGTTGTACCACGGCCTGCAGCGAATATCGGGCGCCGAAGATTTTTTCAGGGGTGGCACGCTGCGTAAAGGCAATAAGTTATGCAACTCCGAACACGTGTACACCGTTCAAGAAATAAGCGGCGAAGTTTTAGCGCGACTGTGAATCAGAAGTGAAGAGAGTCGCGTATGAAGTTGAACTTCAGGTAAGGTTTGCACGCTGCTAGATTCAGGTGCACAAACGCGAGGAAATGCTTGCTATAAATGAATTCACAGCAGCGACAAGCAGACATCACGCTTACGGAACTATTCCAGCGCACGACGGTACGCGCCGCGACGGCAGCGGTCTTTCAGCATGCCGCGAAACGGCGGGCCTCCTACTATCTTTGTTGACTGCATGCCGCTAGACAAGTAGTTATGTCTACGCTGTAGTAGCGGACATCCATCCCTTTAGCAACTGATAACTGATGAAATGCATATCAGCTCGCAGTAACGTACTACGTGCGAATCGCGCTGTAGCGCGAGCTCGTGCGCTGCTCGCTTGATGTAGCTTTTAATGACAGCGCTCGAACATCGATGTGCTGTAATCAATACTGCCTTGCCGCGCAGCCTCATTGCAACGTGCTGGCTTGAGGTCAAGGATGAGCACATTCAACTCTCAAACCTGTGCTGCTCGTAGTGCGGTAGTGAAAAAGTTATCCAGCGCGTCCGACAGTCCGCTTCGTGAGGCCTTGAAGAAAAACGGCAGAATATGATGTCGCGATTCAGGCCTTCTTGGTCGTGACAGCTCTAGACGCCGCAGTAACGACGGTGACGCTTTTTCGAGACTGAGCTAGGTCTCTCCGGATCGGCGTCACTGATTTCTTCTGCTTCCAGCATTAGGTCCCATGGCACACGGAGAGTCCGTTTTCGTTAAACTAGGCTGCGGCTAGCTCGCAGCATGGTCGACGTGGTCTGTGAGAAGTGACGAGCCTTTTCGCACCCGCAACGGGGCAGAAACAAGTGCTGATCGACGCAAAACTCGGGTTAGAAACGTGCTCCACCAAAGCCAGGGCTCAATACTACCCAAGCTGGTACTACCCAGATAACTTTTCTCGCCGCCACCAGGCGCCACTACTATACCTCCAAACTCCAACGCAAGACGCCCATATACCAGAATAGAGTTTCGCGTATCCGGTATTCTGGTAAACGCAAGCGCAAACTGACTGGGCCTGGGGGTTTTACGGGATGAGCGGAGGCGCAAACGTGAACGGCCTGGACGGTGCAGCCACCTGGCAGCATAGAGCGCAACCAAACACAGAACTAACATAGCAGTAATCAAGTGTATTCTACTTTGGTGCTGCCGCAAATTTTTGGCAGGAGCGTAATCGTGAACACGTTGTTTTTCTAGAGGTTTAAAATGTTTTACACTTGGATACAGCAACATTAGCTATTTGTTTGGCTGGTTAAGCTCTGTGCCACCGGGCGGCTGGACCATGCAGACCGATCAGGCCGCTCACGTACGTCTGCGCTAAGGCTCCCTTATCACAGCAATAGTAGTATGGAGGGGCTTTAGCTTACGCCTCCATCCATCCGTCAACACCCAGCTCGCCTGTGTTTACCGGAATACCGGACACGCTCGGCGCCGCGACAGAATGCTCTCGATAGCTCTCGCTGGGGATCGACTTCCAGGTGGCTGGCGGAGAGGTTGGAGAGGCTTCGTGCACTGGCTCCATGACAACCGGAAGTAGACGACACGACGTCCCATCATGACGCACAGCCAGTGAAGGCGAAGCTTAGCCCTGATCGCTCGGCGAACGAGTTGAGGGGAAAAAGCATGACTATAGAGGAAAATAACTTGCAATCGTCCATAGCCTTCTTAATATGAGACGCTTCGCAGAAATTGTGGTGCGAATATTTTACTGTAACTGTACCCTACGCGTCTACAAAATATGTCCGAACCGTTTCAGGGACCCTTTAGAGCACGGCGTCTCTTGATTCTAAGAGACAGAAAGGATGTACGTACAGTTGCCTGCTCTCCATCAACATAACGCAAACTGAAATGCAACACGCAGCGAGACCACACAGCTGCCGCAGTGAAGTACAATGGGATTCAACGTGTTGATATTCCGGGTATTTAATGCATCGATATCTGGGATAAATAAAAAGAAATTCAGAGGGTTTCTTATCTTATCCTTAAGATGACTTGAAGGCGAAAGCCCGAGGTGCCGATGCATGAAAGACGGACGCATGGCGTACAGATTCCCCTTAATTCGCTTAGTCTACATTGCTCAGTCATTTGTCTTAATTCGCTTACTCATCCTCTAATTCTCATCTTCGTAAATCACTTAGTCACCTTCCTTAATTCGCCTTCGTCTACTTCGCTTAGACATCCTTAGTGTACTTCGCTTAGTCACTCCCACCGAAGGTCGTGGGTTGGGGTGCCTCAATTAACTGTGCCTTAATTAACTTCGCCTTCATTAACACCAAAGATTGTTTGTTTCGAGTGCCCTAAATAACTATATCTTAATTTACTGTACCTAAATAAATTCGCCTTAATTACAAGCGAAGGTCTTGAGTTCGACTCCGACCAAAAGGCGTGGGTTCGACTCCCACCAATGGTGGAGGCTTGAGTGTCTTAACTCTATCTTAATTAACTTTGCCTGATTTACTTCGCCTTCATTAACACCAAAGGTCATGGGTTCCACTCCTACAAATGGTCGTGGTTGAACTCCCACCATAGGTCGAGGGTTCGTAGCCTTTTTGTACATTTCGAGTCGCCGACGGGTTTTCGCTCAAGGTCGACTGACTGACGAAACATGTAAGGCTTTCGCCTTAGTAAGAACCGAGGAAAACTGTCGTACTAACGCGGCACGCGCATCGGCGACATTATGTGCGCGAACTTCGCGTAACAAAAGTGGCCAAGAACACAATTCTTTACGACGCGATCGTATACGTAAAACTTCTGCAGTTCCGGGCGTGGGTTTTTCATTTTGCCACAGCTTTGCTATAATGGAGGAGGGGAAAAACAGTGAAAGATGAAAGAGCGAGGCTTTCACTTTGGTCGTTTGTGTCTTGCGCTGCGTTGTGCTTCGTCGTAGAAACTAGGAACGGCAATAACATTTACGGCCGTGGTGCCTGTACCGAAGCCGTGCAGAGACCGAAGAACGCCGGCGGATTCAGTAGGGAAACAATACTGTGCGCCGAAGCCACAACTAGTGCAATAAAACAGAAGGACGCACGTCTGCTTCCGATACTGAATTTAGCGATAGAGAGGTGTTGATCGACTAACGATCTATAGGACTCATGCGACGTTTCAGCAAGAATTTTGAGCATGGATAAAACTGTTAGCGCGGTGGGGCCTAGCTGAAAAGTTCGTTAATCTTCGTTAATCACAACCGATAACGACGCCAGCAGGCAGTGAACGCCTGAAAAGCATAATGAAAGTTTTTTGAAGTTTTCCCTGAGGTGTAAAATGGCCAGCTAAGAGAAAACGAAAGTAGGCGAAAAAAATTAAAATCACGTGCCATTCCCCACCTGTGAAGGTGGATTACCAGTGAAGCAGTTTAGCACACAACATAGAGGTGACACAAAATTTAGTTCAACAGTATGAGCAAATTTTAGTTATCTTGAGCGGCGACGGTGGTCATCCTAAAGAAAGACACACACACACACTAATTTTGATCGGCGGTCTTGATCGGCGGCCTACATTCGCGTGGAAGACTACCGCCACCTCGGGGAGCCGGAGGAAACTAGACACGCGCGACGGGACCGCCACACCGGAAGAGCGGAAGGAAACTAGATACCCAAGCGCTTGGAACGACAACAAAGGCAGGGCGGTGCGAGCGTACACTCTAAGCCCGGTAACGCATATATACGGGGTTTTAACTCATAAAATAAAGTATACAACGTGCTCATTTTGGTGTTTTGATATTTTTCGGTAAGTTTAAAGGTTACAAGACCCGACATAGTAAGGCAATATAGGTTACGAACCACTTTTATGGGTTGCGTAAAAAAAAATCCAGTGCGTAACCCTTACGTGGTAACCTATACGCGGCGGCGCGAAGTTTCCGTGCTATGAGAGCGCTAGAGCGACATGCGAGTTCCCTCTTGAAGATTGAAGAGCAGACGCCATTTTGCCAGCTTCGTGGCTTCATGTCTCCTCGCTGTGTTGCTTTTGCGCTTGATGGGAGATGTGCTGATTTGGCGCCTTGACGGGGACACGTTTCGCGCCTTGTTCATTATTTTTTTTGCCATTTGGATATATTAGCTGCGTACCACCATGGCCTTCACCAATAAGGATTTGTTCGGGATTGTACGCGGCCTTTGCACTGAGCAACAGTGTGACTGCAAGCAATATACGGTGTCTGGTCCATCAAAGATCAAATGCGAGTATTGTGACCATTGCCCCGGCGTGTACGGGAAGATACTCGAGCTTGGTGAGTGCTTTTTGTTCAAACTGCATACGCGTGCGTATAGCATTTCGAATGGCTGCGGTGTTTACGGGCTCTGTTGATCCTTGCGCTGCATTTATATCTATTAAGTGAATTGATACGCGGAGATCGTGGTGCCACGTTGCTTCTAAGCACATACCGCGCGGGGAGGTTGTGTGCGCGCGCACTTTGGAAGTTTCGCCTTTGCGACCTTGGTGTTGCTGAGGCTCTCCGCGCGTGAACATTGTCGGTGTATTTTACTGCTGCACTTGGCCGTCACTTGCGGCTCCTCCTGTTTCGCGCCGTAGCCGTGGCGTGTGTCTACGCGATTGCGAGGCGGGGCCGCGCCATTGGTCCAGTGCAGGCCCAGACCAACTGCACGGGTCTGGAATTTGCTTTGAGCTATTTTGTAAACGGCGAGCCATTCCGTGTGAAACGTGACGAGAATACGCTTACGTTTCCTACCTCGAGCCGTGTTCGTGGCCTATCGTAGTCGCGTTTCTTCTCTGCTCCGTCTCGCGCTGCGCGCTCTTCATCTCGTGCGACCTGCGCTGTGGGCACGTAATTGAGGATGGAACAAATTGCTGTTCACTCGGCGTGGTGAGCGATAAGAAAGAAACAACCGATGAATGGAAATCCGAATCGCTTGCTAGCCCGCATTGAAGTGCTGTACCATGGGCACCCATTTCGCGCAATTACAGCCAGTTTGTGAACTGCGGCTTCCTGCGGCTCGTCACAGATGCCGGCTCAACGAACATTTGGAATGAGGAACATTGTATTTACAAAGTATTTACGAATTTCAGGCATTGAATTCATACAGCTTCAGAGGTGCAGTGTATGACATGGAAAGGATAAAGCACCTTCTTCAAAAAACCATTTCCGAAAGGTGCAAGGCACACTTGGATCCTTTGCCTTCGTACTTTTTGGTGGAAGAAATTGTAAGTACTGTGTTGGTATTGTTCTAGTGTGGAAAAAATACATAATTAATTAGGCTTTTCGTAATAATTGCCAATGATTCATTAGAAAATTTGCTGAAACGACTGCTGAAATAACCACCCTAGAAGATAAATAATAATTGCCTTTTGTAGAGCTTGAGCTTTACCCAGTTCTGCTCTTTCTAAGTTTTAAGTTTACCACCTAAAAAGACAATATGGCAATCTCTAAAAGAGTGCAGATTTATGACATGCAGAAACGGTCACTACAGAACGAAGTGAAATGAAGGTGTTTGCTAAAAGGTTCATAAGAAGTTTACCCAAGTTTTACACATCAACTGCCGTTCATTATATATAACTGTAACCACTGTTCTCTGGTGTTAAGTTTTCGACAGTGGACAAAGAAACTAAAACGTTTTCCTATTGGATTGCCAGTGGGGCATTGTAAAATAATTTTGATGCTTAGCAGTATGGTTATGGTACATAATATGTTTTAAAATATCATACATAGAACTAGCTACTCTGGAATATAACATGTAGTTACTATATGTATACATTCTACTGCGCCATACGCTTTGGATTCTGTGTTTGATGCCTTTCATTTTTGCAGTCCTATAGAATCCAACGCTTCACTCTTATTTTATTGATATTTCTTGTAGCTGTACATTGAAGCGGAACTAAGGTTTCGTCTGAGCATAACTGACTTGGAGAAAAAGGTGGTCAGTGCCCTGAAAGTTTTCTCGGAAAGACAAGGACACGAGTGCACACTTTTGGACCTAATGAACCACTTACAGCGAAAGACCACATATATGCTCAGATAAATGAGGTATGTGCATGAGTCAAACATGTTAAAATGTTCTAGGGAACAAGTTGTAAAACGAATCAAATTTACAATAACTTGATGGGTACAGCAGAAAATTTAAAATGCTATATTTAACAATGGTAAACTTACTTGGTAAAGTATATATGTACACCAAATTTTTTCTACAGGGCTGTTAGTGAGAACAGTTCATTAGGTTTGTTCTTTCGCAATTGTCTCATCGTGCAATGCTTCACACCATTGTACTTATAACACTTGCATTGTTTTTTCATGTTTTTACACTTGTATAGATGCCGCTGCCTTCAGGAGAGTTTGCTGTTATACTGCTCCCCATATATTCACCAGAACAGAGGGAACCTGTATTTTTGGTGGCAGTCACAAAGAAATTATCCAAGTCACTACTGGCGGTGTGGAGCGTGCCCCCATCCTCTGCCTTTTGGTCTACTACATTAAGAGCGTTCAGTACCCTTATGCTTTTTCCCAAATGCTTTTGCTGACTCAGAAGCTCGTGTTGCCATGTGAAGTTGTGCCTGTGGGAGCTACATGCAAGCGCTTGAAGAGTTTTCTTGCACTGTTAAAGAAAAGGAGTATTGCTTAAAAGGAGGTAATTTAACGAAGTTAATTTTTAGTCTAGTCCAATATAATCATTGTTGCTTGTCAACAACACTTGTGTCTTATCAGACTAAGTCATGCCAAGTTAATATTCCCATTCATGATTTTCTGAATAAAAAATCATTCCCTTTCATCCCTATGAACTCTTTTTTAAGCAGGTCACAGATTTGTATGCATATACATGAAACCCACTGTACATCCTCTTGAGCTGCAATATTTGGTGAGGGAGAATTCTATAGTGCCATACAATATTGCACTGCTATTACAGCCAGCTTAGTAAAATACGTGAAGGGCTATTTGAAACTAGAATCCCGACCGCTTAATGTATATACTATCGTATAGATGTAAAACATGACTTCTTTTTGTCAATCTTTCTTTAAACCTCGACGCCAACCCAAAAACTGCGAACTATGTATATGTGTCCTTGGAATAAAAGAGACTACGTTGAAAATAGAAGCATTGTTTATTTCCAAAATCGTCGACTGGGGACCTCACTTCTTCAGAAAAAGTAGTTAAATGGTGCTATATATGCCTCATTTAACTACATTATCCTGAAGACTGGTCCACAGTCGAAGCTGTTAGAAATAAATAACGGTTCTGTTTGCAACACAGTACCTTGTACTATAATATATATATATATATATATTGCTATATATACTGCTATATATATATATTGTACAAGGTACTATGTTGAAAACAGAGCCGTTATTTATTTATAACGCTCTCTCTCTCTCTCTCTCTCTCTCTCTCTATATATATATATATATATATATATATATATATATATATATAGCAGAAGTGTAACCTGTAAAGTTGTACATATACACCATGTAATTCTAAAGGTTACATGCTTTCCTGTGTACTTATACTAAGGGTTTCAAATGTGTAGGTAACATTTTAAACCTTAAAATATAAGTATACTAGAATTCGAAAATGTGCACCTATAATAGGGGTTACGGGGCTTAGAGTGTATACATGGCCGACGCGGATCGCACAGCCGGAATTCTTTCAGAAACCCTTATTATCTATCCGAGAGTCTACTGACTTTGAAAATGGGGCCTATTGATAACTAATCTACTGAAAAGGCATATCCAAGTGATGAGACGCGTACGCTTTTGTATAGAATGAAGCGATTTTTCATCAAATTCGTGAGCTGAGTTTTTGCGCACGCAGATCTGTTGAGGGAACCCTAGCCATTGACAGCATTATATAAATGCATTGCTGTAGAGAGATTATGGGATATACATTAGTGGCTGTGGTGAGATTAGGTAGAAGGTACTTCGGTTGCTCCATTTGTATATGCGATAAAGCTAAAGATAAATATATGAGTAAACAAACTTAAAAGAAACAAATGTATCAAGAAGAAAAACAATGGCATTGATAAAGCTGACTGTATACACTTCTGTCCATGCCGCTAACCGTATGGTGCTTACAACTTACCCCGTGATTCAGAAATGCATCTTAACATGAACCCAACGCTTGGCTTGACTTAAATGACGCCTGTGGTGAACGCACCGCAGGAAACGCAATCAGCGTCTTGGGCACGTTCACGCCAGGCGTCATTTAGATCAAGTAAAGTATGGGATTCAAGTTGATATGCATTTCTGAAAACGGGGGTTAGTACTTTCTCCTATATTGGTGCAAGATCTAGTCCTTCACGCGTATGCGTATATACATAATTATAAACCATTATAACAACTAGCTCAATATCACCGTTATTATTCACGTACTAAATTGGTGGTAAGTCAAAACACACTTATGAAGGAAATGAATAGCTGTGCTAGTGGCCATTAAGTACGAAAGTTCTAACGCCAAATTGCGCTAGCAATTACATTACATTATGCCAAAGCAAGCTAAATGCGCTAATATGAGGATGCCATGGGGGAAGACAGCGGTGAGAAAGCTGCTATCTACAGCCAGCGTTTATAACGTGGAAATTACATTGACAAGAGCTGTTCTTTTTTTTTTCTCTTTTTTTGACTGTTTCGTTTCATCGGTATGCTTATGAAAGATAGCAGCGTCAAAAAAAAAAACAGCGTGCAAATCGTTATAATACGTGTGAATGGTTTCCTAACTGTAATAACTGCATTACATTTTCTTTTGGAACGATAAACAACGCATCAGATACATGCAACTTCCAAATTCATAAACTTTTTCATTACACTTCACCATCGCCCTGCAAGGCTGTTGCTACCACAGATATTTTTTTTCATTCATGTTCTGCAAGCTATACCAGCACACGGACATGTTTAGGGTCGATAGGCGGAGTTAACGTAGACTTACGTTAATTGGTTTGCTGAACTATAGCGATGAAAAAAATGTCATCACTCTTCGCCGAATGAAACTCCGACAATATTTATCGGAAAGACGGAAAGGTGTGTCAGCCAGGATATGATGGTGGGACAATATGAAATAAATGTCACATAGGGGAACTTCATATAAGAACGAAGCTGTATATAGCACTCTAGTGGAGAATATTCTTGGTATGTGTTCCCTTGAACGAGGGATGTACTTTGCAATAAAAATCAAGATAACATTTTTATATTACATGAACAAAATACAATAATAAGATACTTGCTCTATGACCTGACAATATGCTGAGATAGCCAGTCGGGCGAGTTGATTCTGCAAAATCAATCATATGTCGCAGCCGTTCCTCGTTCCATGTCACGTCAAGTCGGTTAAGCGTAACATACATTTCAATACGGCTAGATGAGCCGGATTGGAGACAGAAATTTTTCAACAATAGAGAGAAAAAATGACAATGAAAACAAAATCCAGAAGTACACAAGCGCTCGCAGAGCTTAAATAACGTACCAGGAGAAACCACTTCCTGGATTCGGTTGGCAGAAATGTAGCATTTGTTCGCTCAAGCATGTGACTGCAAATAAATAAAAAAATCGCGCCAAATTATCAAACGACGCCGTCTAGCAAAGCTTCCTTCTTGTTTTTTTTTATTATAATGGTTATATACAGGCTGTTCCAGTTATCATGCAGCAAGATTTAATAATATGCAAATGCCGCGTAGCTTGACAGAACTAAGGTAATGTTGTTTGCGATACTCAAATACATTTTTTCTTCATTCTGCCTAATTACATAATAAGTCTTAATTTAAAAATTATCAAATATTAGAATTAGATGAAAAATGTCAATGAGAAAATTGTACAGCTACATGAGAAACTCCTGATACAGCTTTCTGTTGCTCAATACGTGCTACATAAAACTGTTCTTCCGAGTGTGAAACAGGCCCGCGAATACACGCAATGTGCCTCGAGCGGCCTGTCGCGCGGCAATATTCGTCGGAATGCAAAAAATATTTCGAGTATCTCCAAGTGACGGTTTGCAGATTATATATATATAGGTCTGAGTATACTGTAGTCATGGACGACTTCAATGCAAAAGTGGGGGGAAATCAGGCTGGCTAACAAGCAATTGGCAACTACGGCATCGATTCTAGGAGCACTGGAGGAGAAATGTTAGTAGAATTCGCGGAAAGGAATACACTCCGAATAATGAATACCTTCTTCAGGAATCGCCGCAAAAGGAAGTAGACCAGCTGGAATAGCCCTAATGCAGAAATAAGGAATGAAATAGATTTCATACTCTCTGCCGATCCAAGCATAGTGCAGGATGTAGAAGTGTTAGGTAAGGTAAAGTGCAGTGACCATAGGTTAGTGAGGTCTAGGATTTCTCTCAATTTGAAGAGAGAAAGAGTGAAATTAGTCCAGGATAAACAGGCCAACCTAGACGCAGTAAGGGCAAAAGCAGATCAATTCAGGCTGGTGCTCGCCAGCAAATATGCAGCTTTAAAACAGAAAGGTGAAGATAACATAGAGGCAATGAATGAAACCGTAACTTGGCTGATTTCAGAAGCAGCAATGGAAGTGGGAGGTCAGGCACCAATGCAACGAGTAGGTACGCTCTCCCAAGCCACAAAGGACCTAATAAATAAACGACTAAGCATGAGAATTTCCAACTCAACAGACCAGATAGAACTTGCTGAACTGTCAAAACTGATCAACAAGAAGAAAATAAAGGATATTCGAAATTATAAAGAGGGAAAGATCGAAGAAGCAATACAACATGGGCGCAGCATGAAATCAGTGAGAACGAAACTTGGCATAGGACAAGGCAAAGTGTATGCACACAAGATAAGGAGGGTAATATCATCAGAAATTTCGATGATATAGTAAACTAATCGAAAGAATTCTATACCGACTTTTACAGTGCCAAGAGCAGCCACGCTACCTTTATTCTAAGTAGTCATGAAGAGGATACAGAGGCTGCTTCTATAACTAGCGATGAAGTTATAAGGGTCTTGCAAGACATGACCTGAGGAAAAGCGGCAGGAGAAGATGGAATAACAGTCGATATAATGAAAGATGCCGGAGGCATCATGCTTGAAAAGCTTGCGGCCCTTTATACACAATGCCTCACGACTTCAAATTTGCCTGAGAGTTCGTCTGGCAGCCTTCGGCGACCACACGTATACGTATATCCCTAACGCGTCACATTGGCGTTCGAACTCTTGTTGTGATGACACTTTTGGACATGAAAATATGCACTATTTAGAAATACCTATGGGAAAGCTGGAAGAATTCCGACATCATAGTAATCTATAAGAAGGGAGACGTAAAAGAATTCAAGAATTATAGGCCTATTAGCTTGCTTTGAGTATTGCGTAAAATATTCACGAGGTTAATTTCCAACATAACAATTGAGTCCTGAACTTTGCCCCTTTCGTCGAGGCAAATCAACATGGCCCACGATTGCCACCGGTGGCCTTCACCTGGCCACCTACCAAACTTCAACCAAGAGAACAGGCTGGCTTCAGCAAGGGAAATTCTACGATGAATCAAATCCACGTCATCAATCACGTAATCGAGAAATTAGTGGAATACAATCAACCTTTCTATATGGCTTTCATAGATTAGTAAAGAGCCATTCGATTCAGTTGAGATACCAGCAGTCATAAATGCATTGCGTAATCAACAAGTACAGGAGGCATACGTGAATATCTTGGCAAATATCTATAAAGATTCCACACCCACCTTGGTTCTCCACAAGAAAAGTAGAAAGTAACCTATCAAGAAAGGGGTCAGGCAAGGAGACACACTCTCCAATGCTACTCACTGCATGCTTAGAAGTGTTCAAGTTATTATACTGGAAAGACTTAGGGATGAGGATCAACGGCGAATCTCCCAGCAACCTTCGGTTTGCAGATGACATTGTCCTATTCAGCAACAATGGGGACGGATTACAACAAATCATTGAGGACCTTAACCGAGAAAGTGTACGAGTCGGTTTGAAGATTAATAAGGAGAAGACAAAGATAATGTTCAATAGCCCGACAAGGGAACAAGAATTCAGAATCGCCAGCCAGCCTCTAGAGTCTCTAAAGTAGTACGTTTATCTTGGTCAATTACTCGCAGGGGACCCTGATCATGAGAAAGAAATTTACAGAATTGGGTTGGGGTGCACACGGCAGACATTGCGAAATCCTGACTGGGAGCTTAGCACCATGGTTACCACTGTCGTTAAAAAGAAAAGTGTACAATCATTGCGTTATACCAGTGGTAACATAAGGGGAAGGAAGGTGAAGGTTAACAAAGAAGCTCGAGAACAAGTCAAGGACCGCACACAAGAGCGATGGAACAAAAAATGTTAGGCCTAACGTTAAAAGACAGGAAGAGAGCGGTGTGGACCAGAGAGCAAATGGGGATAGCCGATATTCTGCTTAGCATTAAGAGAAAACAATGGAGCTGCGCGGGAAATGTAATGCCTAGGGTAGAAAACCGATGGACTATTAGAGTTACAGAATGGGTGCCAAGACAATGGAAGTGCAGTCAAGGACGGCAGAAAACTAGGTGGGGGGATGAAATCAGAAAATTTTCAGGCAGAAATTGGAATCAGCTAGCGCAAGACAGGGGTAACTGGAGATCGGAGGGAGAGGCCTTCGTCCTGCACTGGACATAAATACAGGCAGATGATGATGATGGTCATGATACACACACACACACACACACACACACACACACACACACACACACACACACACACACACACACACACACACACACACACACACACACACACAACCTCGAAACATCGTTTTCCAGACGTTCGTGTGTATCCCCTATAGCCTCCATTGCCATGGCGCCGTAATGTTTGCCGAACGTGTTAGTCGCGACCATTCGTTGCCTTCATTCACTCGTATGTCGGCCTTCTCGGGGTAAACGGTTTGCGATATGTTCTGCTTTCATAAGCGAACTTGCGTTGCTGATGGAACGGGAAGCTGCCACTATACGTAAACACGATGAGTCACTGTGCTCGCGCTTCTCTCAATAACGTTATTACGCAGTCACCTAACGGCGCTGAGGCCTCACTGAGCTTCTAGAGAGCAAATATGAAAATGATAACGACGCTTGTACCAAATCTCGAGGGAACTGAAGGCGGGAATGTATGAACTAAACTCCTGCGTACTTCGATCCTCGGGTCTGGCTGCTCTCACAGATCGCGGGGACGCTGCCGGAATCGATGCTCTCCACGTGAAGCTGTGGCCCATAAAAATCTCATCACGAGTTGCTTCACTCTTTAAACAACGCGTGTATATATAGAAGTCGATATTGAACGAGTAAATTAGAGTTTTGCGCCATGACGTTTTCCCTATACCGCCATTGGAATGGCGTCTACGCACTCAGGGACAAATCAGACTGTTTTGTCCTTACGACTCCGCTCACGTACAACATACTTTGCCTTTGTAGTCACAACTTAATTTAGAATTCATTAGATTTAATGCCCTAAGGTAAAGAATTGAAAAAGAAGGACGAAGCACACGAAGTATTACTTCAATTATCAATATAAATACTGGTATAATAAAAAAAGTACAGTTTAGAATCGTATGATTGATGCGACTTCATTTTTATTGCGTTAACATATATTCGTTTTCAGCATGGTATAGTAAGGCGTGTTGTGGAACTCAAAATATCACTGAATGGAGTGCAGCACTTTCAGACTCCCCATATCTAAGTAGACTAGGTCTATTTAATTAAAATGTGTAGCAATCGGAACCGCATGCTTACAACTGTTTGCCCATACGCTTATGTGTGTATACTACATATATTTCTTTTTCAAGCAGTTTAAGTTTTTATTACTTGAAAATATTTGATTGAGACGATCGGCTTATCAGTTTATTTCTGTTTCTTTTGTGTGTCATCGCGTTGAGGTCACTTTGTGGTCAGTGTTATAGGTTGCCAGAACTTGTATAAACCAGCCATTTTTCTTGTTCCCACAATTCGCTAGGACAATGTCTTCGCAACTACCTGCCGACGTTTCGTCTGTGTGGCATAGGAAGGGACCTTGAAGTATCAGGTTCCTAATATTTTTGAAGGTGACTGTTGCGTAAATTAATTTTGCCGAGGATGAAGCAGTCGCAGTGTTAAACACTCCTTGATTTTCAGGCTCGAAGAATCGTTTTCGAAGCCCCGGATGTAAATTGAATCCATGTCGGGGTTTTTTCTTAATTTTTGTGTTTGTATTTTAGATAATTTAGATAAGTGGTCATTCGGGGGCTCATTTTCTCACTTGCTCATCATTTAACAAACAATCAAACAAGCAAACAAACAAAGAAACAAGCAAACAAACAAACACACAAGCAAGTAAACAAACAAACTTAACTAACGACAAACAACAATCTCAATTTCGAGCTCCTAAGTGTTGTCGCAGCCAAACTTGCTTGAAGTTGCATTGCCCAAGTCTCCCCTTGCACGCATGACAGCTGCATACCCACAAACATAGTATTCTCTTAGCATGATGATTACGCACCATGACTGAAAGACTCCGTGGAAGTCAGTATAACATCACAGACACAGAACATATTCATTTTTTATGTGTTTTGCTATACAGTTTTCTAAAATACTCGGGTGTGTATGTTATAAAGGCCTTCTGTGTCGCAGTATGTCTGTCTTACCTGTAGCTTTGCTTTCGAGTTACGTAATGGTGGTAAGGAAAAAAAATTAAGAGCAACGTTATCCGTAGTACTTTTCGCAGTGCGGCACACCATTCTATAATGATGAGCGCCTGCAAGAATAGATCGTGCAACTAACAAACTTCAGTTATTTGACAGTAACTGATTAAGTAGTTGCGTTCTTCGTCAGCAACATGAGCCCTGCATACAAAAGCCCATCAGCATAACGCGATGACCACGGCTAACGCAACCAAACTCTAGGAACACTCGGATCATAGGCGTCCGTACTCACACGGCGTTTGGCTCTTGCACAAGCTACACAACTTCTGTAACACAGTTTCTACAGCATAGTTTCGGCAACACAGTTCCTGCAAGCAACGCAGGTGAAAAATAATCTACCCGCGAAACTACAAGAGAAGCAAGTTTTTTCAACAACACACTTCTACAGAAAGCTCTTTCACTGCCGGTTCACCAAAAAGCCAAAGTCTGATTCAGAATAAGATTAACGAACGCGGAACTCATCCTTTTGTTTACCAACCACAACTATTGCTGCGATCGCTGTATGTCTGTTAGACCCTTATTGTATATGCCTTCTAAAGGCTTCGCACAACATTGTAGCGTTAACTGCAAAGTGTACGACTCTCCGACGCTTCTAGAAACACTCGTGCTTGTGTGCCTTTATGCATTTCAAGGAACCACGAGGCGAGAACTCGTGCTGGCGCTGACATTATTCTCGCGGGGAACAACGAGGTAACAGTGAGCGGTTCCAACGACGGGAGCAACGACGTAGCGACGCGCAGAACTTACGATTTATCCATTACGCCCACGCCATTTCGCCTGCCTTTATGCTAAATAAACGGCTTTGGCATGCTTTCAAAGCAGATGCAGTTCTCGCAACTTCGAAAGTGCAGCACCACGCTACACCGACGTGGCGTGCCAACTTTCACGCAGCGTCGGAATCACGAGTAATTGGGTTTCGAAAGCGTTTTTTCGGAAGATCTGACCGCGTGATAAGCGGGGTAATTCATCACTCGGCCACTCGACGTTGCTCACGCCACCCACTCAGCCGAAGGACTCGTAATGTGCGCGCTAAGTTAATCATCGCGTGAAATGAGCCAGCCCATAGAGAGCGCGACTGATTTGCCACGAGCACGAATTGCGCGTTTAGCCTGCGGCGCAGCATACCAGCGTTCTGGTTTATTCAATTCAGGTTTTATTAATGCCTAAGCATTCTTGGGATAGCTCACGCAGTTTTCGCACGCTATATATATATATGCATGCAGATTACGAGCAACCGCTTTATTCCAGCCGAGCTCGTGCTGCCACCACGAAGATCAAACTTTGCAGCTGATGATGATATGTACAGATGAGGAAGCTTTACAATGGATGACGATATGGAGAGATGATGAAGATGAAAGTCAGGCATGTGTTGCGCTCACACTAATTTCCTCTCGCTGTGGAAGCGGCTGCCTGGCGGCGCGGGAGTATTATGAAAGGCGTCGAGTATGTGAGTTTAAACGAGATACAAGCACAATATTCGTCCCACGGCAACTGTTATTGAATAGCGTTGTAAGGGGCGAGAGGCGGTAATTAACAGAGGATGTCTGCCCGATAACTTTGGTGTCCATGGTGTCTTGGTCAATACGTTCGATAGTTTTCTGACATCGAGACTCACGGCAGTGACCGCATTCCCACCTACCTGAATATCACGGGGTTTGGCGGCTCCTCATTTTTTACTCCCCGACGAGTAATGTGGTCAACGTATAAGACAAAGTGGGAAGAGGCATGAAAAGAAGGTTTTGCCTGCAGCGTTGAGGACCTTATTACAAGTGTGCTGGAAGCGTCAAAGTACGCCTTTAAATACCCAACAACAAGTACGCATTTCGACATGAAACTTGAATGACTTCGAACGATTCGTAAGAAGGGCCGACCGGTGGTACAGGCGCCCCAAGTCAGTTCATGACCTTAGAGACGCTCGATGTATACAAAAGAAAATCCAACGTCGTATGGGCAGGCTGGAGGAACAACGGTGGAAGACGTTCTGCGACTCACTTGACCCTCGCAAGTCACTGTCTTTCATATGGAGGACGGTGCGCGGTCTTGCCTCGTCTCCCTAACGACATTCATTCCGCGCCATAGCCTTCCATCAAGGCCATTCGCAGGTTGATATCTCTAAAGATTTCTGTATGAAGATTGCGGATAGTGTGGTCACCACCAATGGCTAAATTCTGGGCGATGTTCCTGCGACATGCTTCCCAAAATTGAATGTATCGTTCTCACTAGAGGAACTGGACGCTGCGCTGGCCCCATACAGGCACTCATAGTCGCCAGGGTCGGACGGTATCACCTACGCTGCTTTATGCCACCTAGGTGAAGATGGTTGGCACGACTTCAGGAATGTTACGAGTCGTGATGGAATGATGGCGTTTTTCGTGAACGGTGGAAGTCCAGCAGCATGATACCACTCCTGAAGCCTGGTCAAGTCGCCACTTGACCAGCTTCCTACCGACCCAATGCGCTGTCCAGATGCGTTGGGAAAGTCATGGAAAGAATGGTTCTCACACAACTCGAGTGGTATCTTGAACGCCACAACATATACACCGAGGCCATGGCTAGATTTAGAAGAGGCCACTTCTCAACTGACAACGTCATGGATCTCGTGACGTCTGTGCAACAAGAAAAACACCTCAAACGTATAACGGCTGATGTGTGATAACCTGGATGTAAAAGGCGCCTATGATAATTTAACGTATGAAGCCACCCTTAATGCCCTAGATAATAATGGCATGGGCGGACGAATGTTTCGATGGATTCGGAGCTGTCTATTGAAAAGGTCCTTCTTTGGGCAAAGTGCAGATGGCCGAACCGCTGACCATTACACTTGCCGTAGCGTCTCGCGTGGCGGGTTTCTCAGCCCCACTTTGTTCAACCTTGCAATCATTGGCCTTGCCTAGGGTCTAACACATACAGTGAACCTTTCCATATAAGCGGCAGACATATGCATCTGAGCCTCGGCAGTTACACGTCCCAAGCTGCGTGCATCGCTCCAAAAAGCAGTGACCCTGACATCGCCCTAAATCCGCGCTCAAGGCACCAGCATTTCGACCGAGAAGTGGGCTTTAGTCGCTTTTACCCGCGAGCCAATGTCCTAGTACTCCGTTTCTATTGACCACCAAACAATTTCAAACGCAAAGTCTCACCGATTCCTAGGCGTTATTATCGACAGAGACCTTTCATGGAGTCCCCACATCTCATACTTAAAGAAGAGGCTTACCTCTATCGCCCATATACTAAGGTTTCTTTACGGTAAAACGAGGGCACATCCGTGGTATCTATGCTTCAACTATACAGAACGCTCTGCCTATGATACTTGCGATAAAGCACACCAGTGCTGTTCAACGCTAACAAAACGAACATCCGTGTCCTACAGAGCATTCACGACCAAGTCCTGTGAACATTTATGGGGCTACCTCGATGTGCTTCAACCGCAGCAACAATTGTCACCGCGAGAAACCACCCAGTAACGACTTACATAGCTGTCGACGCACTCCGGGCGCATGTAAGCCATATAACCAGAGTTCCTTACCCCCATCTTGCTCGCTTGCCTGATAAAAGACCCAAGGCTGCGTTTTCCAGATCAGTGATGGCTAACCAGCACTCTTTGTTATTGAGATACTCGCCTGTAACAAGGACGCCATCCCCTCTGTCGTGCCTTGAAAAAGCCGCATGTGTACCTCGTTGTTCCAGAAGGCTAGCCTCACCACCGTGGCTCACAAGTAGGTCAGATTGGAACTTCTGCATCGTTCGTACGCTAACCGAATCCGTGTTTACGCGGGCGGTTTGGTATCGGAAAGTTCGACTGGCATCATTGTTATATCATCTCGATCTGCCGTCATCAATTTTAAGACTTCACAGGTCACATCTACAGATTTCGAACTGGCCGCTCTTCGCGCTGCTGTGGAATACATTGAAAACGAACCACCTGGCAAATGGGCAATATTTTGGGATCCGAAAGCAGCCCTCCAAAGCTTGCGAGGTTTAATAGGTGGAAATTACGATGTGCTTGTGTCCCAAATCTACAAAATTTGCCTTTGCGTGTACGAACGAGGACATGATATACTATTTCAGTGGAGGAGGAGGAAACAGCTTTATTTTATTAATTTGGCTTAGTGAGGGGTAGCTACCAGGTGATGCCTTACAGCCGCCTCCTCGGCTCTTTTGATGGCCCGAAGTTGAACCTCCAAGTTCGGGTTCATGAGTATCGCTTCCCACGCTTCAGGCAAGGGAGCGGCCAGGAGATGTAGTGGAAGGGGGGGGGGGGGTGTATCTTCCTTGCAGTCCCAAAGAATATGATTTCAAAAGGCGATGGACCCACATAATGAGCGGTGTGGGTCTGTCAAGTGAGGGTAACAGTGTGCGTATATTTGTGGGTTGGGAAAGGAGTGCGTTTGGATCGGCGCCAGGTGACTTCTTGCCCCTTCGTGAGCTTGGGATGAGGGGAGGGGGGGGGGGTTTGTCCATCTTGCGAGGCGGTAGTGTTGGGCAACATCGTGGTATGCGGTCAGTGGCTCGAAGAGAGGTCCCCCGGGTCAAAGACGGGACCCACCGCTAGGCTGACGAATCCTCGAGCACACTGGTGGCCCGCTTCATTCCCCGGGTTCCCCTGCGTGAGCCGGGCTGTGGCTGTCGGGGCATTGTGGTATCGTCGGTAATCACCTCGCCGATGACGCTACCCGACGTTCTCAGGCTGGAGCATTGACATTCTTCATACCTTTATCGAGAGTAGACGAGGCCAGAGAGCTTCGCAATCTCACGCGTACCATCACGTTGAGTTACTGTCATAGTCCGCAGAACTCTCAACCGTCGATTATATATATATATATATATATATATATATATATATATATATATATATATATATATATATATATATATATATATGCGCGTGAAAGTGCGATCGAGACTGGTGTCTTTTCTCTCTCTTTCTCTCACCTCCCCATCCCTCTTCGCATGTGTGGTGTGGCAAAGCTAACCTCCTTACCTTCCTCCCTTCTCTTTCCTCTCTCTGCTCAATTACAGTGATCAGACCCAATAAATCGAGTGAGGAATTTTCGCATAAGCCGAAAACGCCCACAGGAGTCCAAAGAAGAACTTCGTCACCAGGAGGAAAAGTCAGAGCATGGTACGTCGAGTATGGTAAGTCGTATCATTGAAATTTTCCCACTCTTCCTCTCTCCCTCTGTAGTTGGGTGTGAGGATCGACCAACTTTGGATTAATTGTGACCACCAAGATTTGTTTATTGTGCGCCCAGTTGTAAGTACTGGAGCGGTTTTTGCATTTCGGCTCTATTGTAATGTGGCCGGCGGGGCGGGAAAACCAACTCCCGACCATGTGCTATCCAGAGCAGCAGAGCACCATAGCCGTGCATTGAACCACGTGACACAGCCAGGTGTCAATTGATTAAACGTTCGCAACTTCTGCCGCTGTGTACTAGTTCACGTGTCCTCCGCGGCGCAGCATGATTTGCGGCATTCTATGTAGGAGAATTACCGGGCAAGGAAACAAGAATTCAGGATCACCAGCGGGCCTCTAGAGTCTGTAAAGGAGTACGTTTATCTAGGTCAATTACTCACAGGGGACCCCGATCACGAGAAGGAAATTTACAGAAGAATAAAATTGGGTTGGAGTGCATACTGCAGGCGTTGCCAAATCCTGACTGGGAGCTTACCACTGTCGTTGAAAAGAAAATGTACAATCATTGCATTCTACCGGTGCTAACATATGGGGCAGAAACTTGGAGGTTAACAAAGAAGCTCGAGAACAAGTTAAGGACCGCACAAAGAGCGATGGAACGAAAAAGGATAGGCCTAACGTTAAGAGACTGAAAGAGAGCGGTGTGGATCAGAGAGAAAACGGGGATAGCCGATATTCTAATTGACATTAAGAGAAAAAAATAGAGCTGGGCAGGCCACGCAATGCACAGGATGGATAACCGGTGGACCATTAGAGTTACAGAATGGGTACCAATAAAAGTGAAGCGCAGTCGAGGATGACAGATAACTAGGTGGGGTGATGAAGTTAGGAAATATGCAGGCGCAAGTTGGAATCAGCTAGAGCAAGACAGCGGTAATTGGAGATCGCAGGGAGAGGCCTTCGTCCTGCAGTGGACATAAATATAGGCTGATGGTGAATATGATGATGATGATGATGTAGGAGAATAATGCAAGTGTTTTGCTCTGTAAAGCTATCAGATTTAGAGAAAGCGATAGAATTGAGATGCCAATGGCGGGGATGTTACCCGGTAGAGAGTGTTCTGGTTTGCTGCCCTACGCTGGAGGAGGGTAAATTGGTGTAAAATGGAAGGAAGGAATGAAGAAGAAAAGCAATCGCAAAGACATAAAAAAATAGGAAAAACCGAGAATGCAGGAAACCGCCTTGTGAACTTGAACGTAGAAACTTCAGTATCACCTAGCCTGACTGACACGACGTGACGACTGTATAAACCATCATTCCAGATAGAGAGGAATAAGGTTTACTGAGAGGAATAGCTGCCGGATTGTCTGCTTGGAAGTCGACCCGTTGTCTAGACGGGCCAATGCGGTCGCAAGTAACGAACTGTGCACACTGTAGAGGAGGACAACGGCAAAGCACATGTTCGATAATTACTTCGTTACAGTCATCACAAACAGTACTGTCAGCCATTCCAAAGCAGAAAGCAAAGGACCTTGTAAAACTACTCCAAGGCTAATGTACCAAAGCAACACACACGCCGTAATGGAGCACTATGGAATATTTTGAACAGCTGGATTTCCATAATGCAAACACAATCCTTGACACCTCACCTTGTTTGCATGTCGGTTTGCATTTCAGGTTTATTTCGTAAAGTGCTTAAGAAGTTAAATTTAAGGACTGCCTTATTGCTTTAATGTACCTTAATTTGGACCGGTCTCTTGGGATGCTGTATGCCTAACGCATTTCTCTCACATTTACTGCTAAGTCGCCACTGAAATTCTTTTGTTTGCACATTGTTCAGCTTAACATCTGCTTTCCTTCTGTTAAACTAACTAATAGAGGGATATCACACGTATAAATTTCCGCATTTTTGTTTTCGCATTCTCTTACGAATGAACCGCTTTAGACAATCACTAAGCCACAGCAAACGATTTCTCGCGGTATAGCGACGTCGCCGTTTTAAAGCATCACTGCTAACAAGACTAGGAAATTCTGGGAATTCCTTAACAAGCTGACAAGAAGCTATCCTGCAAGCTGAACAAATATGTAGCTCCCATGCAGCAGCACACCTACACTGCAACGGCGATATTTTTTTTGCCGACTGCTTCACGACCTCGCGAATTCCTCAGAGGATCTGATAAATTCTCTAGATCTGAGACGTTCGTCGAGATCATTGCTATGCTATAGTGCATTGGCGTTCCTGCAAAATTACTACAAAGAACTGCGACACTACGGCCACTCAGGTACCACGGGAAAGATGGCTAGTGCATGATTTTGCCTGGCATTCGCTCTTGTGGTTCCCTACTTTCTCGGGCGATAATTTATTAAGTTTGATCTTTCTAAATTTCCTAGCAATCATAGTTCTCAGGAACAGCGAGCCAATAAGTCTGCGCCCAAGCAAAATGTTGCACTTGTAACGCAATATCTCGTCAAAAGTGATCAACTTACAGCGTCCCAAAGCCGTTCGAAGCGACAGGGACGAAAATTAGGCAATGCCTTGTACTAAGCCGTCATTACACACTGGCTGAACTGCCAAACTTGCCATTCACATCTGCGCCAGAATTCCTTCTAATAAATTTTGTAGGAATCTTTACGGTATGAAAGACGAGGTAAGCCCGACAAAAAAACAATCGGCCTTTGTCGACGCCTCTCAAACGACGCCGTGGGGTTGGGCTTAGAATGCCTAACTTGAAGTCGTAAGATGTTTGGTTCAAACCGCTCCCTCAGATATTTCTCTTTTTTTCTTTTATTTATAGGTCGTGAATGAGCTGTAGCGTGACAAACCAAGACCGATTTCACGTTCAAAAACCGCTACGCACCACAAAACTCGTTACGCAGCTAACAACCGTCATGATACAGATTGAACTACTTTACTCGCGGCTGCAGTCGCGCTTCCTCACACCAGCGTTTTGACAGCGAGTGTCTGCAGTCATCGAGTGTGATGTGTTCATGTTTGTCTGCGCGCGCTGAGACCACGTTTGCTAATTTAGTTAATAGGCGAATGTTTACAACTTTATACGGACAAAAAATTACCAGGCTTACGTTGTATAGCTGTCTACTAATTTGCTATCGCTATCCATGCTTCGTCTCTAGGGCGAAACTGCGACCTTTCTTGTTAATGTCCTGTACATCTTTTTGGATCGCTGTACCACCGCTGTTGTACGAAACATCATACATAGACGATCTACCTAAAAGCACAATATCGCACAGGCTAACACACCCACAAAAAGAAGAAAGGAACGGACACAGTGGTGTCTGTCTATTTGTCCATGTTAACTTTGTTCTTGTTATTTTGTCTCTTGTTACGCCTTTAAGCGGCTCATCTAGTTATGATGTTTGACGACCTAGCCCCCGGTCACCGCATTATTCATCTGAAACATTCTAGCTTGAAAGGGTTTACCAAAATGACTTTCAGCAGCGTCTATAATGAACTAAGGCATCTGTGCTATTCAACCGAAAGGGCAAAGAAATGCGAACGGCCAGCTTCTGTTTGTAGAAGCGTAGTTGCCAGTCCTTTTTTTTCCCTCTCAAACTACAGAAAAGGCTTTGTATTGTTTTTTATTTTTCCTTGTTGCGCCATCAGCCTGTATCGCAGAGCAATTTTGCATTCGTTCGAGCGTAAAGGTCTGCCCTGTATTCTTCTGATTCTTTTTTCTTTTTTTTTCAGATGTCCAGGCAAGTAATTGGAAGTTAATAATGCAAGACAGATGCCCAGATTAAGGATGCCGGTTTAGTGAGCTTAGTAACAATGGAGTGGATGGATACCGGATTCAATCAGTAACGCAAACGCTAACTTAAAGCTGTTTAATCAGCTCAGGAAAAGCAGTAAGAATGTCCAACTAAATGGAATGCTTTGCTTCGTGATTTCCTTTTACGTATAGTCAAACAAAGACAGCACTGAGGATTGCCCTGAAGAAATAACACACAGAGAATTTCGGTCGCAGGTTAATGAGCGCAGGAGCGTTGATTGTTGTTTGTTCATCGCTGACTAGTTTGACCGTGATGGCATTCACCACTCAAAATTACACCACAGCTTACTGAGAAAAATATTTTTTTTCTATAAAAACGAAGAGGTGCGCTTTAGTTCACATCTTGACTAACTCACACAAAGGCTCTAAATAAGAGGGCCACGCCGAAGAAAGTATGTCCCAATTACCGTGGACTCCAGGCAATCAACGGTGATAGCACTAATAGCAAGACTGCTTTAAAAGAAGGTAATTAGTCGTTCGCTCCCCAAAAATATTGCTTCCTCGATTTTTTAAAATAAAATGGAGCAAGCCAAGTAGACTACAACTGAAACTTCTCATAAGAATCCTAGTCCTTAATTAGCTTCAACTTAGTTACATGACAATCTAAAAGCTAATGTCTCTCTTTATAAAAGTTTAGCCTAACGGCAGGACAGAGTGCCTTTGAAGTTACAGTATGCAAGGTGTGTGTGTATGTGTGTGTGTGCTTTCACTAGGTGGAGTACCAAGAACTGTTATACCGAGACCCCTGCCTCTTTCGCAGCTTGGCAACGCGGTTAGGCTGACGCTAGCAGAAATAAAAATAACAAAATTTTGGTAATGAATGAAGTGTGATAATTAGGCTGTTATTGTTCAGTTTAAGATATTTCGCAGATGTGCTGTTGACGCTGAGCAGCATTGAAGTCATGTATGCCTAGCAAAAATCTCAGAAATAGCATCATTTTCAGATATCTCTATAAAATGATATGCGTGCTTATAGTGCACTATTGAATATTGCATTTTCGTAAAGTCGTTTGGGACTGCTAGAAGGAGCGCTCTTGGGAAACTTGACTTAGACGCCAATCTTTTCCGTAACTCATAGTAGGCAGAAATATCTCAAGTTTTGCCAGTGTTTCGATTTCTCCTGAGCAGATATATGACTAGGCTTCGAATTCACATTTGCAACATGTGCCATAAAGACAATAATTTTCAGGAATAGGGCACACCATAGATAATTCACCAATTTTATGAAGAAGAAATTTCGTTTCTTGAGCTGTACCCTTGTTCCGCAAACCATAAATCGTGTCTGTGCACTGGCTGCATCCTTGTATGGCAGGCTGAATGATTATTCTGCGATATATTTTAGTCTTTTCGATGTTCCCGCATTACATAAACTTGTGAAACGGACAAATTGTGATATATTCCTTATTACGTGGTCTAACGCAAACTCGAGAGCAGCTAAACGGACCCTAAGGATAAACACTGCACCAGATAGGATCGATAAATTATTCTTTCAAAACTATCTTCGCTAACTTTTTCGGTAGCAGTCCTTGCACAAGACTTCAATATTAGGGTAATAGCTTATCAATGGTTCATTAATAATAGGTGAATTACTAGAAGTAAAATTGAAGGCCAAACTTGCGTTTTTGTGTGCGTGTGTGTTCCAAAACTCTGTTGCCGTGCCGTTAGGTCATCCTGCCGTCATGTATTTCAGATAGATAGATAGATATTGGGGTTTTACGTGCGAAAACCAGTTGTGATTATGAGGCACACCGTAGTGGAGGGCTCCGGATTAATTTTGACCACCTGGGATTCTTTAACGTGCACTGCAACGCAAGCACACGGGCGTTTTTGCATTTCGCCTCCATCGAAATGCGGCCGCCGCGGCCGGGATTCGATCCGGCGATCTCGTGCTCAGCAGCACAACGCCTTAGCTGACTAAGCCACCGTGGCGGGTGTCGTGTATTTCAGTGTATTTTCTCTTATTTATGCAGTCGAATCGCCATGAACGTTTTCTAAATTGGCCACGTTTAGTCTTCAGCACCTTTCGAATACAATGTAGGCCGACTTTACCGTTCACTCTTTGTCGCATGAAGAAAAATTGCACATGCAAAGTGAGGTTACTCTTAGTTTTCTATCAATGTGTGTTTAGAAAAAGCCAAGAAATTAATTTTCCCCCTTTCGAATGTTTGTTTCACAACATACAGAATGTCCACTACCATGTACAACATGCCCACCAGCCTCCGGTGAGTGTAGGTGCAGACAGTTTCATTTTGCTCCAGCAGGCGAAGTTTCCGGCACCACATTAACAAACTTAAGCTTGAATACAAAAGTACGAATAGCGGCGCACGTTACTTTGCGTTATGGAATACGAAAAAAAATAAAACGTCACTTTTGCCGGTAGTATGCAAGTGCACCTTGCAGTGGCGTAGGCACGAATTTATTTTGTCAGGAGGGGCACGCACTTAGAACCAGGGAGGGGGGAGTCGGGAATGAAGCTTAATCGTTCCTAGAACAACGACAGAAGCGATGAAAGCTCCGTGAATGCCTACAACATACGCCGAAGGAAGATCCACTGCATGCAGGCTTGTCTCGTGCGTGTCAAGTATTCGTGCACAAGGCCCGCACCGGGGGGGGGGGGGGGGGGGGGGGGGGGGGGTGACTAGGCGGGCGAGTGCTGTGGAAGTCACTTTATGCAATCTATCCCGATACGCGGGAAAGGGGATGAGGGGCACGTGCCAGGCGTCCCCCCCCCCCCCCCCCCTTTTTTGGCTACGCCCCCCATAGTTTGCATTGTGCACAGTTATTTGTGTCACTTTGCACTTGCCAACCGACATTTTGCACATTTGTTCTGTACAATTTTTCTGAGTGGACGCATGATTGGCTTGGTCATAACGCACGTCGCCGGCGACTAAACTTGCTTTGACAGGTGGTATTTCTTTTGTCGCGGCAGGAGCGCCTGGTGACTCATTCAATTGTTTCGTCCTATTAGCTCGCTCGATATTAAAACAAACAAAGCCGGAAAAAACAGGCCGCCATTCTTGACGCCGAGTTGACACTATATGCGCACGGGCTTCTCGGAAGCAATAAACTTTCTACAAAAGTAGCCGGAATGTATCCCCTGTAGTGATACACCGTGCAACAAAGGGTTAAGAAATCACCTAGGCTCGAGCAGACGTCATCGAAATCCACAGCGCCACAGTGATCGCGTGCGGAAACATTACGGCAGTGTCACCGCCCGTCTTCCGTGCTCGAGTCTTTCCAAGTGTGTAAATGCTACACGTATATATTAAAACACGTACATTGTTGAGCATTTTGACAGAGACCATTTTGACAACGTCACAATATAGTTTTTCTAATGGGCAAACTTCACGCCCAGAACGTTTATCAAAAACCAGCGAAACAATTTCAGTGACTCCAAGTAGCTTTTCTTCGCGTTATGCAATACAGGAGACGTTTGACTCGGGCATGAATTACAATTTGCTGATATGTAAAACGCTTCCAGATGTTTGACGTGCCCTTTCCTCCTCGCTTGTGCCCTGGGTATTCCCCATCGTTATGCCTCGGCTGACAAGTGCAGCATTTACAGTACGTTGGAAGATGCGCGGTTATCTATATCTCGCTGCCTTTGAAATGAAGTTGTCAGTTTAGCGCCACTGGCGTGTGTTTATGTTTATTTTCTTGTGGCTGTATCGTTGTGTAACATTATGTCCTTTAGCATGCGTCTTCCGTGGTTGGCGCCATACTGCCGACTCAATGAGAATTTCAGAAACCAACAGTATATGGAAGCTTCTGATGTCGCTTTTGAGACGAGAAGAATTTTATTTTTCCTAAGAGAAATAAAATCCCAGAATAAAATGAGTTGCTTACAAAAGGCCGGCCGCCTAGTTGCTGCAACAGCATTTTCGCTTGGGCGAATCCAGTAATTGTTGCGTTTGGACAGCAGGTAATCATTGAACGGCTAATGAAACGGCCGTATTAGAAAGCCCCTATAAACGACCATCTAATTGTCACGAGAAGCTTGTCTGATCATCACACGCCGACTTTTGCGTAGTCCAAATCCCAACTTAATTAATGTTCGCGCTGCCGTGCCCGAACGCGACCCTTGACTCGCGATAGGTGTACCGAAGCATCATGGCAACTCTAAATCGCGTTATTACCAGTTATCTTTCTCGCTAGGCAGTCTATTCTGCTACAAAGCTGGCTGTCTATTCGCCTGCGCAAAGCTTAAGTGCAAAGTGATTGTAGTCTTCAGAAAAGCACGACAGCTTAGTCAAAACAGGTTCGCATGTTGCAAACCGCTTAGTTCCCTACAAGAACTGCTAGCGTCCGGGCTTCTGGAACTATAGGGTCTATGGAATCTACAAGTATGGTGGGAATGATGCTTAGTGCATGAATTTGCCTAAGCTTCATCCTTCATGGCTCCAAGCGGCTTTGCGAATTTGCAAACTAGTCATTTTCAACAAGCTATCGCGTTTTAATCACCACAATTCGCAGCAGTGATGCAGCTGTGCGGAGACTAAATTGCGCTGATCTCCTTAAAAAAAAAAAACAACGAGTGCTTAGACATTTGCAAAGGTAAAACGTAATTAGTAGCTTAACGAGAACGTCTGAAGCCAGAAGCGCGAATGTTATACGAATCCGCGTACTGAACCCGCATGGTTGCCTAGTGGCTATGGTGTTGGGCTGCTAAGCACGAGGTCGCGGGATAGAATCCCGGCCACGGCGGCCGCATTTCGACGGCGGCAAACTGCGAAAAAAAACACCCGTGTACTTAGATTTAGGTGCACCTTAATGAACCCCAGGTGGTCCAAATTTCCCGGATGGCTCATAATCAGATTGTGGTTTCGGCAAGGAAAACCCCCATAATCTTTTTTTTTTTAAATCCGTGTACTACCCATAATTACCATGGTAGCCAAACAATCGCAGCGCAACAGTTCCCTCTAGTGACGTTTGTAGGAAACTGTCAGTGCAGCAAGCGGAGAATCGCGATCACGTGGCGACGATCGCGACACGGACTTCCAGCGGCAGGACACTGCGTTGCCACGAAGAAGCGAAGTTTCACGTTAACCAGGACCACAACAGCACGAGACCGAGTTGTAACTTGGGACAAACACATTAAATTCGGCCTCAACGCGCATCAACAATAGATCGACACAAGAACAGCGCGCCGTATCCTCACCCATTTGGCCATACCTCGTATAACGCACTGGTTCCCAAATGGAGGGCGATCTTCGTAAATTGTTACCTGCGAATCTCGTTTTCACAAATGGTTTAGGTTTTCCGTGCAATATAGCTACGCTGGCATGAAGCAGACAGATTCGGCTCGAGTCGATATCTACCACGTCGAAAAACAGTCATCGGGTATATGTATATACGCCAGCTGGCCTGGCCGAGCGCCCGTCGAGGCGAGTTCAGTTAATCTGCTAGCGACAGGTAGGTTAGGTCTCCCGAAAATTGCGGGCGGGTCGGGCTGGCTCAGGTCGCGTTCCGATTCGACCGGCTCACGTAGAGTTCATGTACACGAAGCTAGTGAAGGCGACTCTGTTTTGGAACGCCTTTTTAAAGATGGGATTTCACAAACTGTAGGGATGCTTGTCGGCCGTGCGTACAAAAAACAAAAAAACTCAGAAATAACAAACAGGAAAAAAAAAAAGATCTAAGGTAGGGCTTTTAGGTAAGCCAAGCTGCTTGGATACGCTGTTTTAAAAGCTCTTTAGTCTTAGTCCTAGACATGACCTCTGCACAGCTCTGAATCAGTTGGATAGAAAACCATTCACCTTGAGCAAGATCTTGGGACCATGGCCTCGCATATTGCAGCTACAAAAGGCCACAAAAGTGCTGCAGCTATTTTTGAGAACTACCGGATTGAGTGACCGTCTGTCATCCGGACTGAGTGACTGTCAGTGACATAGAGCAGAAAACTGTTACCGGCGGCGATATCCACAGTGGACTTTTCCTTCTTCTCCTAATCTTTCCCTCCCCTTTTTCCTTCACCCAGTGTAGGGTAGCCAACCGGGCTCAGTCCTGGTTAATCCTCGCTGCCTTTTCATGTATCATTTTTCTCTCTTTCTCTAGTCCTTAGTCCAAATTTTTGGTAGAGAGAGGGCTCTTCAAGAAGAGAAAAAGAAGAATGTGGCTCGTTTTTCCGCTTTACTTTCACGCGCAGCTTCAACAAGAACACCGATATAGCCATTAGCGCAGGCAGCGTCACGTTCACAACTGTCGGCTCATATCGTGTTTGTTCGCCGCCGAGTCCTCTGAAAACGGGTCTAGGTTTTCAGTCGACAGCTGAATTACCACTGCGCGAAAGCCCTTTTCGTCAACAGTGGAAACCGTTAAGAGTGACAACAAACAGCCCGGCAGGTTAAAAAAGAACAACAAACGAACAAACAATTATTTCGACGGCAAATTATAACACGTGAGTTGCTTCGAACATCCACAGCCTTTCGCTTTCAGTCATTTTGGACTTGCCAAGTATTTGCTCATTGTGTTCATCTTGCAGAAAAAAAAAAAAACTGCGGGCTTTCTTTTGTAACCACACTTATTTCCTATCTATTTTGCGTGAATTCCGACCAACTATTTATTTTTTACCTCTTCTTCCATGATTTCACAGCGTTGCTACGTAACAGCATTTTTATGATTTCTGACGTATATGCTTTGGTGCACAGTATGATGGAAGAGGTTGGAAAAAGTGCCGGTCTCACCTGCTGTAGATCGGGCACTTGCAAGGTACAATTCAGTGCTGAAATAAAAAGATACAGTTGGTATGGTTTTCTACACTGCAGTTTTCCGATCGCGATATAATACAATACAATATTAGGCAAAAGTTAAAAATAAATGAAAACCTAATAAAATATATTATTGTAGCCACATCCCCACGTGGGAGGCCTAGGCCCAGCCAACACCTCTTGCTGGTTTAATAAAGTTTATTCAGTCAATCAGTCAGTAAGTCAGTCAGCTATACGTAGTGTCAAAGCTAAAGAAAGCGCATATATATATATATATATATATATATATATATATATATATATATATTATATATATATGTGCATACATGCGAAAAATGACAAAACCATGGTCGTGAAATTGAGGAACGTATCGTTTCAACAAGCCTTATGTATCCTGTTCAAGAATAATTGCTTCTTTGATGAACCAGTCAATATTTCGAACTTAAAGCCGAGGTAACGTCGAAAAAGCAAAGGAGTGAACTGTTGCTAAACTACCATGGTTTTATCCGTATAACGTTGGTGAAAAAGCCATGCGATTCACACTCACTGTGTGAATTGGTTCCATAAACAAATGCAAGAATATTATGTCATAAAAATAGTGGAGGTGACAGTCAACCCCTATAGTATCCAATCAGCTTTCAGCAAATGGTTGCGGTGGCCTTTTATTTTAGCAAAATACACTTTACGACAATGCTCTATACTAGGGTAAATATGATAGCCTTTTAGCGATAAGGTAAGGAAGATAAATCTCGCGTATACAGCCGACAGGTTACGAAAACATTCTTATTTTACATGCCAGAATGCTTTTTTTTTCTCGTTACACATATTGTTCGCTCATGCTCTATATAGTACGTCAATGAAGCGACCAAGTGTCCCAATGAAAAAAAAGTTGCTGCGTGCCAAGGAATCCATGCAGTGCAGCGTTTCTCACATCACATGCTAAAAAGCATAAATGCTGATTATTTCAAACCTGGCACATCGAAGCAGGTAACTTGGTTAGAGGCGTGAGCCAGTGGGATCCCGAGCGTTCAAACCAATCTTAAAGCCGGTTACTTTGAGTATTACAGTGATATATGCAAACCTATTCGATACGTCTGGGTGTCTGAAGTAATGATGCATACACTTATTCTGGATAATGACATGCACGGTGAGCGCTCCGTATGCTATGCGTGCCTTTCAAAACGAATGTAACTTTCAGAGAGAGAAAGAGAGTGAAAGAGAGATGGGGCTCTTTATTTAAAAGCAGAGAGGTTTGCCGGCGTAGGAGTATTCGCCTACATGCTACTCTGCAAGGGAGGAAGTAGGAGGTAGATAAAAACCTGGGATTAAGGAGGGCAGCACAGAGTGAAAGAAAATCAAAGCAAAGGAACAAAAATTAAAAAAATTAATTCCACTTGAAATCTTCTTTTCGGTTTTGAGTCCTACTTGTTCGAAAATGTACATTTTAATCCAACGTTTTTGAGCAAGCAGGAATCAAAAGCGCCGCTGCTTGAATTGATGACTGACTTTTCGTATTACTCGAACTATTTTTTAATGCGACATTGCTTGTATTTGTTTTTTTAAGCCGAATTGGAAAAAGAATTGTTCCAGTATGTTGAAGACGGACATGCTGCCGTGAGGCTTATTTCGCAGTGCTTTAAGCTGTGTCCGTATTACATAAAACTTATTTATTTTCTATTCCTTCCGCGTTCCGTCATTGCCTGGCAGGACACTACGCCTAGGTTATGGCCGGCTTGGGCCACTCGTTGCGATGGTTGAGAAAAATAAAGTCACTGCAAAATAATCTTTACATAATACGGAGTTCGTTATGGTAGAGTGGCTCGACGTTGGATCGATCCATGATGAAACAGGGGAAAAAAATTCTTGCATTGGCTATAATTCCATTCACGGGGGTAATTAGAGCGAGTTGGATATATACATGGTGAGGAGGCGGTTTTAATGATGTTACCTTTTTCACGTGTTCGTGTATATATATTACCTCTAAAACAAGCTTGTTGCACTACTGAGCTCATGGTAGTGGCTCCCATACCAGCCTCGGCGGCGAAATTTCGGTAGGGCCGAAATGCAAAAGGCGCTCATGTGCTTAGGTTAAGAGAGAGAGAGAGAGTAACGAGAGGAAAGGCAGGGAGGTCAACCAGACGAGCGTCCGGTTTGCTACGCTACACTAGGGGTAAGGGGGGAATGCTTAGATTGAAGTGCATGGCAAAGAAGCCCAGGTCGTCAAAGTTAACCGGGAGTCTCTTACTACGGCATCCCTCATGATCGTATCCTTGTTATGGCGTTATGGCCCGTAACACCCCATGATTTAAATTTAAAACAAGTTTAATGTACCTCCATGTCACCAGGTGCAGGTACTATAGCGTCACACCTGCCTACATTAATCTTAGCCTGATAAAGTACACACTTTTTATCTTGCCAGAGATCACCACAACACCCTGTCCGTTACTCTTTCTGTGAGTCAGGTGACGCCAGACAGCAAGAGATAGCAAACAAATCTAGGTGAGTAATAGACGCACTTGAAGCCGTACACAATCACTCCATCCGCTTCATCTTGTCGATTTACCGCCCAACTGCGAGTGTCACACAAATGAAGGACACCCTTGGTGTTCTATTACTTTCTGTTCGTCGTTAGCAATCGCACATTTTTTTCTTTAAGTATGACATCTCAACACAGCTCCTCGCTCCATAGGGATTAACCTGGCACCATTTCTTTCAGCCTGTCGAGACCACCAGCAAAAGTCAACATACCCCTATACTAACCACTAATACAGTCACCTGTTCTCGGTCATTCTTTGCACGAGCATCCAATGAATGGAATAATGCACCCGATCGTTATTAACATTCGAAACCATATTTTCTTTCAAAATGCATTGAATAACAACATGAAACATTGCAATTCTATCTTTGTTTCGCATAACCGTTATATTGTATTGTTGTTTTGTAATGATGTCTCGTTATCATTCGAGAACATTTTAGTGTATTTTCTATGCACTTCGTGTATTTCTGTAGTTTTTTATGCTCTATTACTTATAAAAGTTTATCCTTGCTTATGTGGCATGTTTGCTGTTTTTCACACCCTTCCGCTCTTTAATGTGCCCACATATACCTTATGATATCGAAAACAAATAAATACTTTTAGCATCGAAAAAATTTGTTTCATTCAGTTCTTAGACTGCTGGGTACACTCGACGAAAAAAAAATGTTGCATCACGCTCTCTCTGTTGCTGTTTGTTAATCAAATCAAGTGAAATCAATTTCGTTACCGCTTGTCGCGGAACACAGTCAAAAAGCCACAATCAGCTTGACGGAGGACTATGCCACATAAACACCGCAAGTGGGGCATGTGAATACATATTGTTTTGATGGCGTGCAGAGCTAGTAACGAACACGATACATACATAATACACACATGTACAGTGTACGTTACTAGCAGTTCACAATTAAGTGAGGAGATCCTTGAAAAATAGGCCATCGAATAACCGGCTGTTTAAAACATCAAAAATAAACCCCAGCGACTCGAAAGTTTTAAGAAGAGGCAGAAATAAAAATGTCAAAAAAAAACATCGCATCAATGAATCATTGGCGGTGACCAGCGCAGGGCAAATATGTCTGCGACTTCCTTCGACCTCAGCTATATCAAGCAGCGATGAGGTCACAAAATTGAAAAGAAAGAGTGCGACTAACAAGATATATACGCAGTAAGTAGTGAAAAGGAAAAGTCGCGGAAACTTTATGCGGCGAACATTTTTCTTTATGCGCCCTAGCACAGGCGTTGTATTCTGAGACCCGGGAGCAGACACAATGACCATTTGAAATGAACGTAAACAAATATGTGTTTATTTATTTCATTTTCCTGTCTTATACGTGCTTAATAAGATGTACATCGCATTACCGAGTGCATGCGCTAGGGTGTAACACGAAGCTGTGCACGCCTGTCGAGGTTTGTCATTTCCGTGTATACATGGACGTCATTTTCGTTACACCGCCTGACAGAAGCTCCGAGAAATACAAATATTGGGAACACGGGCGGGTGGCCCACGGCTATCTGCTCTCGTCTTACCTGTTTTTCACATAGTTGATGTTCCTCCAAGGCCCCATTAAGAGATTTAAGCACCCCACCGCCGAGCCGTTGGTGATTACGTAGCTCGCCTAACGGCGGCGAATCCGAAGTAGTAACCCATACTGCAAAAAAAAAAAAAAAAAAAAAAAAAGAAAAGAAAAGAAAAAGTCTGATGGTGGCTTCGCTCCATATTGCACATCATTATCTCTTTCGGCCGTAGAGGCCCGCAAGTATTCCATTATGCTGCAGCGTTGTATGAAGGGGTCTCACGCGCCGCCATTATGTCAGCCCTGCGTGCTAACCGTGTATTGCCCGTTAAACAATACTAGCGGTTTATCCATGCTAAACAAGAGAGCTTAGGAAATAAAGCACTGGCAGGAAGGAAGGAAGGAAAGAAGGAAAGAGAGAACGAAAAAAGGAAAGAAATAAAGTGAGTGAGTAAGTGAGGACTAATGCAAAACTCAAGGATACTGCACACAATGGAAAAGGTGACGCGAAGCTTTATGCGAGTGCCTTGATGACGTTTGAAAGTGTGCACACGCGCTTCTTTTCTCTTGTGCTTCTCACAGGGGGCCCGTACCCAATGGCACATATCAAGTTAGCCGAGAATGGGATTGACCAAAGAAACAAAAAAATCAGGAAGCGGTTGAATGTCTGATATTGCTGCCACGGGGGCTAGTTGGTGAAAAATTGTGGCTATGACGCACTGCTTAAAGGCGTTACAAGGGACAGGTTAGGAGCGACAAAGAGGCGGACGAGGTGATGCTTGAACTGAGCGGTGATTTATTGATGTTTTACTTCCGTACAGACATGCGTCTCTATGTGCAAAGTTCGAAAAACAAGAAAAGTAAAAGACAAGCGACCTGAGCCTGGATACACGCGCACATTGCCACACACTCAGTGACTCAAGTTCGTCCGACGGTTGGTGTGGAACCCTGTTCGCAAAATACAGCTACCCGATGTTCTAACCTTTCGACCATTGACTACACCGTTACCCAGTTTGGCGGGAAAATGGTTGAATACATACAAATATACATGCATGCAAAGTCCCCCAAGAGTGCTTGAAGCGCACTAAGAATACCAATGTAAAAAAAAAAAAAAACTTATAATAGCTGTTGAGTTGCCGAGAAAAAAAAAAGGCCACGAAGTCATAAGAAGACCATCCACTGGTAATGGCTATAGCAAAAGCTTGCTCCAAGCCGCTGGAAATGTCAAAAGAAATCAAGATAAAGCGAAAGAGCTCGCATTCTTCATATAAAAAAGTTCTAATCTCTTATCGCACTCTTCCACAAAATTAGCCACGCTACCGCGCGCATGGGTCAAGCGTTTCAGCACGTAGTTACGGCTGGCAGTAACCGAGCTCTGCAACATAATTGAGACCACATGGACGGCTTCTCACGCATGCGACATGAAAAAAAAAACGAAAAAAAAGTTATTACATAGAGTGGTTTCGCATACAGCAGCCCGGCCTGTGGCCATCTACTATTTTCTCGCGTTCACTTATTTTTCCTATTCTTAAGGGGGCATTAGGTCCAATGTATGGATTTAATATAATCACGCTGAACGTGCTTACTGGGCCGGTGTTGGCGTTATGCGCTCGTCACGTAGAATGCCTGGCAACAGAAGCAGCAGCCGGAGCCGATGATCAGGAAGCCGTGATTTTGCCGTAATTCCCGTTAGGCATCACTGATATTTTTCTTAATGCTCCGGTTGCGCGAACGTATTCCAACGTTAAGTAAACGTAATGCACACGCGGCCGTTATTGTGACCTAGTGCTAACCACTCGTTACTTGCGGTTATATGTACGCCCAGAAAGGAATGTTCGATGGGCACGAATAGAAAAGAGGGGTTGATGAAAACAACACAAAAGAAACTACAGAGCAGACCGCAATGAAAACTGCGTAGAACGAAAGAGTCCTTCCAGTTCTGGTGAGCAGACGCTTTGCATAAAAGGTAAATGTCATTCAATTATAAAGAGGTAAAATGGCAGTAGCTAAAGAGTCCTCGGAGGATAGACACAGGGAATTAGCGATGAACAAAGCTTTTGTGTAGTCTTGCTTCTACTCGCGTGTTTTATTGCAGTGATGTCAGTTACGGCCGGCTTTCATTTTTATAGGCCGTGACAGGCCCTCATCCAAAAAGCGTCTGTATACCTTTGTTTTCCCGTAGAGCATGCAACCTCGGAGAACGTTGTCGTCTAACAAAGGGCAACGGATAACTTCACGAACGGATGTCACGATGAAGTGACGGCGAGGAACACTGCCAAAATTTTGAGTTGAGAATGTCATTCCTTGTTAGGTGAACTTGTGCCCAGAATGGAAAGCAACGCTCGAATAAAGTTGGCGGCGAGGTATAGAGGCCTCGGTGGTCGAATCTAGATTCAGGAATATGTGCGGCCACTGCACCGACTTTTTTGAAGAAAAAAAAATTGCCTGTGTCGGGTAGCACAATTCTAACTCTCGACGTAAATTACTCGATGAGGCGGCCATTACTTCTACGAGAAATCAAAGTGCTTAGTTGCCTAATTAACATAATCACATTAATAATCTTTTTATCACTCTACGGCAATTATTTCAATTTGCGAAATTATGGCCGGTGAGTTCGCAAGGCGTAGTCAGTTGCAACGAATTTCGACGATTACACCAGTTCCGAGATTATAATTTTAGAATTGTTCGGCGAAATGAATTGGCGTTCCAGTTACTTTTGTGCTTCAATGGGTAAAACAGTACTTTTTTTTATTGTAAGGCTAACAATAATGCCTTTTTACCACAACTTTGAAGGCGCATATCTCGAAACCGGTGGCATCCTCAGAATTCTTTGCAAATCAGTGTCTTGCAAACTCAAAGCTATCATTGATGGACTTAAATATCTGCCGTAAAGTAATGAATTAAACAGTCAATTAGGGTACTTATGCTAATTAATCAATTAGGCATTTTGACTTTTTGTAGATGTAATGGCAGCCGCATCGAGTAATATAGCTAAAATGTTAGAATTGTGCTATGTGCCACAGGTGATTTTTAAAAATTCGGTGCAGTTAAAAACTAAAACAAAAAGAAAGCACCCAGTATACAAGTACCTACGCATACATTCCAGAGTGATTCTTGCTGCTCGCGTACCCTTGAGGATGTATATGTACGACAGTATTCGTGACGCACGTACAATCTGATCAAACACGCCTCATTTGCTGTACAATTGGCGGCAACGTTCACGCAATTTACGATAATGTAGCAGCGTCTTGAACCTAGAGAGAGACAGGAATAGCAGTGATAACCCGGTTAATACGAACAATGAAGAAAAGCAAAACAACACGTTTCAGTAATATTATGAGCACCCCCGCCAGCAGTGTCTTGAGCCGAGAGAGAGTTGAATAGCAGCGATAACCCGGTTAATACGAACAATGATTAAAAGTAAAAGAACAACACGTTTCAGTATTATGAGCACCCCCATTGAATTAGGGTTATGGCTTATGCCGAAACTCTCGGTATTCCGACTTCTTTTCCGGCGTTTTTTGTTAACCCCTGAGAAATTCCTTGCAATCCTCGGCCTAACCTCTTAGTGCTTGAGAATGGCAGACGTGATTTATTCCGTTAAGGGTTATAGATATGCGTACTCGATATATTTACCATTTGACAAGGGCTAACAGCAAATGTAGGGTGTGGTTTGGCTTTCCTTTTGTGACATTAAACACGTGTCATCGGACAACTCTTATTTAAATGGATAGTGGGACGCGCGATTCTTAGGAGCCCCGGTGCGTGCGAAGACACGCCAACTAAGGTTGCAGAGGCTGAAAAGCTTTGTTGTGCCTTACCCGTTTTCGTTAGCAATTATCATCAGAACATAATGTGGTTCGGAGCACCACTTTAAGGGCTACATTGTAATGACTATGATCCAGTTATTGATCGAGTAAAATTTGAAAATGATTAGGGTCTACCTAGAAACATTACTTTATGTTCTCTTCGTGGCTTTCTGGATAAAATTAGTGTGTTTTTTTTTCGGCATATGGGACGCCGCGACGTTCTATAGGAGCGGGAACGTTAAGCTCACGAGTCGGGAAGCTCACTGAAATACCACGTGCGCCAGCTTCATTTCCGACGTGGCGATAGAGAATTATGTTTCGTTTCTGCACTCTTTACAGTTTAGATCACTGACGACATTGGCTGGCCTAATGAAATGTTAATCCCATTCTCTGGATGAAGACGGCATGGCGACAGAGACAGATTACGACAGAGAAAATTTGCGGGAAGAGCATTTGGCGCAGGAGATTATTCGACCGGTGTTTTTGGACCCCAGGTTCATTCGGAATTTCTCGTGGCGGCACAAGAACGCTTCTGTAACATTCTCAGCGCGAGAGGTTCGCTGAGCCGACGTGGAGGATAACGTCCGCGAAAGGCGATGTACGCGTCCCAAGCTGGTGGAAAGCGAACGTACGCAATTGGATTAGTGAAGCAGATTTGAAAACGTAGGACGGGGTGAGGTAGTCTTGTTATCTGCTCCGAAAACCTGTATACCAGCCATTATTATGTCCTTTCGTTGCAGACGATGGATGCTTTCCCCTAGGCTCTATGAATGCTAATGAAGGATATCGTTCCGTTTAGTAAAGTCGTTATGACTGCATGTGGCGTCGTTTTTTTATCATCTCCTCCTGGACTCTAACTGCACGGTAAAAGCCTCATTAGTTCGAAAAAAGCAAGAAAACTTGTGCCGAAAGCTATCGGTGATGCTTCTCGATGTAAGAGAATCGTCCGAACGATTTTCGAAAGCTATTCGCTTCAATGTGGGAACGATGCGCTTGAAGCGGTGTAATTGAATACAAATATTTGATCGCAGCTTAGCACGCAAAGCCTACACGTTTTGTTGCAACGTTAATTTTAAAATGATTTAGCCCCTCCAGAGGGTTTAGACTTCTACAAGGTTTCTTATGTTATCCTGCAGCTCTCAATCTCAGCACGAGTATAAACTTATTTGTTCTAGAACCAATCTTGGTTGCATCAAACTTTCAGCGGCATACACACACAGCGCGTCATGTCTGACATGCGTTTTCGTCCTCCAGCAAGTCTCAAGTTTGATACTTCAGTTGGCTGGTTCATTCAGCACAGAATGCCAGAATGTCTCGGCACATTCTTTAAATCACCGAACCGCTCTTACTAAGTTTCAGCCCGCTACACAGAATAGTTTACTCGCGATTCTTCTTTGAAACTTCAGAAAGACGTGAGCAAGCAGTTAACGAAAAAAAAAAAATGCGGCAGAACTCATCTCACAATGACTGTCGACGGTAATGAAATTATCAATCGAGCAATGGAGCGACAGGCCATATTTCTAAAGTCACGTTCACTTCAGTGCACAGTGTTAATTCTGCGACTCGCCAAGCTGGATAAAGCGTCATGCTTTTGCAGCGCCGACAGACACTAGTGATAAAGTTCTCTCCAGCAATTTTCGCCGGAAACTCTATAAGATGTGCCAACTAGAGCACAAATGTCAGTTTCTTTTTCATTCGAGGACAGGGCAGTTAACTCAATACAGCCAAAACGGGACCGAACTACAGACAACAGCCTTTCGTGCAGTGCAATGCATGCCCGTCTTTCTCGGAAACACACTGCATGGAATCGATCGTCGCAAGGCCGCGAAATTACCGAGGCGCGAATATATGCGAAGCCAGCAATTCTCCCCGCTAAAGTTCTTGTTTGCACGTTGTCACGTCCCACCTAGGACTTTTATCGCGAAAATAAAAAGAAGAAAATTGCTATCGTGGCAGTTTTATCGTCTGCGCCGTTTCATCGTTCTCACTGCGTTGTTCCATCGATTCACAGGGCCATGTTGAGCTCAGCATTGCTTTGAATGATCACGTGAACGCCCGCGTGCCCTTAAGTTAGATTTAGCTTGGAAGTAAAGTGGAGAAGTTAGAAGGACGCGCTTGTTGCGACACCATTTGAATTCTACATAAGCTCAGGAGTTTTGAGCGATTAAAACTATTTAAAAACATTATGTACCCCACGCAGGTATAGGAATCCGCTATAAGCTAAGCTTTCTTCACTTTCATATCATACTGACTTCTATGTAGATCAATACTCTTCGATCAATGTGCGCCTTGGCTCAACTTGTTCACTTAACTCCTCTCGTCAAACTCGATTGCTTCTAATACTGACTTGTTCACTTTTTTTGTATCCGTCTTCTTCACCTTGTGCCTATTATTCTGCTTGCATATTTGATCACATTTATAGTGCCCCATAATACCACGTAATTCGTAGGATGGATAACCGGTCGACCATCAGAGTTACAGAATGGGTGTCAAGAGAAGGGAAGTGCAGTCGAAGACGGCAGCAAACTAGGTGGGGTGAGTTGGAATCAGCTAGCGCAAGACAGGTGTCATTGGAGATCGCAGGGAGAAGCCTCTGTCCTGCAGTGGACATAAATATAAGCTGTTGATGATGGTGACAGTGCCACATAACATTTATAGAGCAATGGAAAAAAAAACTTTCCTAAGCCTACTTGCCCACACCAAGTGACCCACGTTGTCCTTTTGGGCTAGTGCCCATTTCCACGTGCCTCCCAAGTTGTCTATTGGGGCTCATATTCTGTGGCAGATACCCAATGACGCAAGTTGTATTCGCGGCAAGACAGCAGTTAGCAGCAGCATCGAGAAAGTCCCAGGAAAGGTCAAAGAAAGCTTCGTTTTCAAAAAGAAAAAGAAGAAAAAAAAATCACGCAACATTCCACTGCTGTGAAGGTCGATTACCAGCGAAGCACTTTACCACCCGACATACAAGTGACACAGAATTTAGATCAAAGGTATGAACAAATTTTGTTTCTCTTGAGTGGCGTCGGCAGTCATGCCGAAGAAAGACACACGCACGCACACTTTTATTTTGGTTGGCAGTGTGGATCGGCGGCATACATTCGGTGGAAGACTACCGCCATCTCGGGGTGCCGGAGCAACTAGACGCGTGACGGGACCGCCACGCGGGGGGGGGGGGGGGGGGGGGGGGGGAGCGGAAGGAAACTAGGCACGCAAGCGTTTGTGAAGACGATAAAGAGAGGGCGGTGCAAGTGGACACATGGCCGACGCGGGTCGCAGAGCGGTAAATCTTTGAGAAACCCTTATTATCTACCTGAGAGTATACTACTAGTATACTGAAAATGCAAATCCAAGTGATGTGACGTGTAAGCTTTTGCACAGACTGAAGCGATTTTGCATCGAATTCGGGAGCTGAGTTTTTGCACACGCAGACTAGTTGACGGACACGAGAATGCATGGAATCCTAGCCATAAACAGCTTCGTTGTAAAAAAAAAGAAAAAAAGAAAGAAAAAAAAAAACAGACTCTACCGACATCCGCGCAGAGGGCCACAAGAGTACTGCTGCATTTTTTGAAGAAGTTGGGCTCTGTGAACGCATTTGATTGCGTGGTGAACGCTGTTGTGCGTGTGCTTGCATCCCCTTTGTCGATATTTTATAGGCCACAACGCAAGTGAAGAGATCGGTAAACACGTCGTCCTGCTACAGGGCCATGGTAGCACATCTGTAGCCTGGTTCACGAGAGTGAGGTCACTATCGTTCGGCGACTTGCTCGGGGCTTTGACTCGACGAAAATTCCATGGAAAGATGAACACCTTATTTATAAATGACCCCTTGTCCGAATTACTGGTCTCATAGTTCAGCCTGGGTCCCTTCTTGTTATGCCGAACCCATTAACCGGATTAGTAAAGTGTTTTGAGTGCATTCCAAGAAGTGGCGTGGTCAGGGGTAGCTCTGTGGTGTAGAGGTCCTATTTTCTAGCTAGGATCTACAGTGTATCGGTAACTTGCAGGTCTGGTAGCGAGCACTGTGTCTTCAAAACGTCGGGCAAAAGCTGTATGTACATTTAAGGTTACGAGCTTAAAGCAATGTAAGCGCAGCCTGCACAGGCCGAACGGAGGGTATATAGCCGCCATTCCAAGGAATATGGCTAATGTCTCTGCATAGATAACAACGACCACAAACTACAATCTACCGCACTAAGCGAAAAAAAGATTGTGTCAAGCCAAACAAAAAAATAGTATAGAGTGAAAGAGAACGAAGATCTTGCATATGGACTACACATCATCACGCAGACGTGCAGCTGTATCACCCAGAGGCTCGGTCGTGTCGTCGACATAAGCACAATTATTACTCAAAGCGTAATCCTCTGCGTCCGTCCACGTGTACCAGCCATGGAGGAGGTGGTGAAAGAATCCCCCGGTATTCTCCTAAAGCAATACGTGGAGTGAACAGCGGTACACTGAACCTTAACACATGACATTCCTCATACAACCATGGACGGGAAGCTTCTAAAGACAACGAATCTGGCGCCTATGCATCACCTTTTCAGCTCTTATGTTAGAACCATGCTGGGGCACGCATTGTAAGGCGCACATATGTACGGTCATAATGAAATGCTACAAATCAGTGGATGTGATAAAAATATACATATTTTCGTATGCCTGGCAAGCAACCTGGTATTGGGATTTCTAGCCTGCACATATATACGTGAACATATTATTGCACGGTTTTATTGAGAACGGTTAGAGACTACTCGGAAATTTAGATGTTTTCTCAGATCGCGTGGTTCGGAAATTTTTTATTCGACGGTACAAGTTGCACCAAAAACTCGAATCCCTAGTCCTTCATAATTACCTTCGCCGTGCCACCCTCTCTAGAGTCTGATTCCTTCGTGTATATTGTTCCCATCAAGCCCTTTTCTACGTTCCCAGCATTGAGTGAAATGCCAGAGACAACCCCCCAGCGAACCTTCGTCCCTTTCTCCGGTTAAAGGCTCTCTCTTCATGAGAGAACATTCAAGGCACTCTGTCAGCGCGTGATTATTCATATATGGCTTTAGAAAATAAACAAGCATCCACAGCTTTCACAGTGACCTTTCAATTATTTTCATTTTTTAAGGCCTCTGAATAAACATTCCCTACGAGGCACTAATGACGCGCTTGAGCGTCTCTGCGTGGGAAGAACCCGTGTGGGGTTTACATAGACGTGATAAGTCATCAGATCCCTACTACCAACGTTTCACGGGGCCGCGCACATAGAACGTAAGGGAATGCACAAAGGCCGGGTTACATTTCGGTTCGTTGCACTCTCGGTCCACCGTGAGCGTCGTACCGGAGTAACGTGCTCCGTACTTCAACACTGTCTGCGAACCAAACATCGTGTTTCCGGACGACAGCACCACGTTTTATCAGATTTAAGCACGTCTACACGTCAACACATATTCTGTTCACAGGCTGGCGAACAATCTAGAAAAACTTTTATATGCAAAAGTATGAGCAGTACCTTAGTTCTTTTGTTACGGGCTGTCGAAGTTATGGCAAATGCTGTTCCAATCATTTTAAATAAGCATGGCTTCACTAACATGCTCGATCAAACAGAAGGGCTCTGAGATGCAGCATCGTGTGCAGCAGATGTGGCATGATGACGGATTTCGTGCGACATGACTCTGCAAGTGCGCTACCAGAAATGGTTACGGTGATAGCGAGCAGTGATTCACTTACCATGTTTTTCTTCTTACTTGAGAAGTTACTTTTAACGCCTGGTATTGTGTAATATATCCCCTAAAATGATTTATAGCCCCGACTTTCTCATGTCGACTTTCTTACGGTACCACCTTGCAATCTGAGCACCATGATATGGATGTAACCGACGAAAAAAATCTAGACCCGCGGTACCCCTTATTTTCGCTCATTTCCCATAGATTCTCATAATGAGTTCACGAACCTGGCGTTGCATTCGCTTCATCAAAGTGGTAATTATTGATATACTTGGACTTTTCTACGACTGACGACAGCTTCATTAGGCAAGCTTGTTTCAATTTCTTGCATAATTTTTTTCTGTTTGAGTTGCGTAGAGCGCAAACTTTGCAACGTTTCTCACGAGCAATGAAATGTTTTACGTTCGAAGTAATACACTTTATGACAATTTTCAGCGCTTAATCAATATTTGCCGGCATATACCGGCTTAATCTATATGCCGGCATATGCGCCAATTGGTGGCACGCACATGAATCAGCGGCAGATATATTTGTGCTAGTTTTGCTACAATGCTCTAAGGACGCAGCACCAGTGGAACCCGGGCTTTAGCAAAAAAGAAAGCTGGCCAAAGCACCGTGCTTACGTTCGAGAAAACACGGTAGATAAAGAGAAAACGGTCGGTAGATGGAGAGCAACATTTTTTTTTTGCTGTTGTTTAGTTTATATGTAGGGTAACCGCGGAAAGACACGGTGAGAGGTGCTCAAGAGCGCCGCATATACGCGTGACAGCGTGGGCGCATTAGACACCACCGCGCGCCTCCCAGACGAAGCAAGTCGCGCGAGAGGTCGGCCCATCTCGAGGTGCTCGTACGGTAAAATATTGGTGCAACCGCATCGCTCGCTGGGAGCCGACGTTCCCGGAACGCCAAGTATGGGGAAGGAAGCACATGCGAGTCAACCCTCGGTTATAACGACGTCGCCGCTGCAGGAAACGCGGTTCTAGCCTCTTACGAGGGCTGCCATGGTAAGGGGTGCGGAAGGCGAGTGTGTCGCTAGATGCGAAGACGATATACACGGCGTGGGAAGCTTACTGCTCTTGCTACCCCATCAAGATTGGGGAAACTCGGTTCCGAATCATAATATTGGTTGTGCACCCGTTTCCGGTGGCTGCTCCCAACTATTCATTCGTAATCATGGTGTATATGACGCTGACCTAGGCGTACTAAGCTCGCACTATACTTAGATACAAGGTGTTTCAGTTAATTTGGGCCAAACTTTAAAAATATCCAAATGGCTACGAAGCTGGAACGAACCGAGGTAATGTTGTTCGCCGTCGCTTGGAGATGCTAAGATTATTTTTTGAATTCCGCCTAGCTTGATAATTAGTCTTAATTATTTATTAACTTCTCAATTATTATCAATAGATGAAAAGCATCAATGAGAAAATTGCAGACCAAGATGAAAGACTCCCGATACAGCATTTCGTTGCTCAATACGTGCTACATAAAAGTGTATTTCCGAGCGTGAAATATGCCCGAGAATATACGCAAAGTGCCTATACGCAAAGTGCCAGTTGCGTGGTAATTTTGCGTGTATTCGTGGGCTTATTTCACGCTCGGAAAAACATTTTATGTATCACGTATTGAGCAACAGAAAGTTGTATCGGGATTCTTTCACCTTGTTCTACACTTTTCTCATTGACACTTTTCATATAATTATAATAATTGCGAAACTATCTAATTAGGCGGAATGATAAACATATTCTGAGTATCTTCAAGCAACGGCAAAAAACGTTACCTTGGTTCGGTCCAGCCACGTGGCATTTGCATATTTTTAAAATTTGGCCCAAGTTAAGTGTAACACCCTGTATGTGCAAAGTTCTAGTCATTTGTGTGAAGCAGGACAACGATTGGTACTATAGCAACGACACGACAACAAGTTGGGGCATGCGTGACAAATGACACTTACTGGTTTGTTTTATTCCATTCAATCGCGGTGTACACATTTCTGTAAACGACATGATTTTTACCATTTCTAGTTAGTCGTGCTAAGGGAGAAACCTTTGACAATGTAGCTCAATGTCAATTTACCGCATTTGCTGCTCACAACCAATCTGGAGAAGGCCATACTATCTTCGACAAAATGTTCGGCGTGCTTCGTTCAGTTAGTTATGGCAAAATAATCGCTTGTACTTTCCCGTAAGGCTTGCAGCCAATGTTAATGTTAGTTAAGCCGTTTCATCAGTTCTTATAAATATCGACAACAGTCGGTGACAATTACTCCTTAGTTATGAACACTGAGTAGAAAGTACATAAGACATACTTTTACCACCTTGACTTTCTTCGATAGAGTCCGAGCGAAGTGAAATAAAATTGGGCAACATTGACACATTTATCGGCAGCCCATAACAATTCGACTAATCTTCATTGCTAGGCCTTATTATCATTTCATTTAGCGCGGCTCCCTACCAGTTAGTGTGCAGTCGGAGTAAGGTTGTGGTTTGGGAGACTAGTTCTATAAGAGCAAACAACCTGGTACTTGAGCACTGAAGCATAGAGATGAAGTTCTTGTCGTTGCTGATGTTACGCAAAAAAATATCTCATAGTTCATCGGATTTCACTGTTCTCGACTCTGTTGACGTACAGGTCGCGAATGTCAAGATGCCAGTGGGAACGAGGTCTGTACCGGCTAGTCAAAAGGCGCCTCGCTTGAGCCTTCTGCTATTGCCGCTTCCTACTCTGTTTCTGGCTTTGGCGCGTAACAATAAAAAAGGCTAGAGCGCAATTTACAAAATTAACTCCACTGGTACTGTTACTCTGATTTCGAAATGTGTTTTCACCAGTGAAAGTAAATGTGGTCCACTAGATATGAAATTAATTATTCTGTGAATAAAACTAAACTTCAAAATTGATCAAGAGAACAGCGAGAAAAAAATATCCGGTAGCATTCATCTACGATTATTAAGTTGTGCGAAAACATTCTCACAGCACATACGCTTTTTATTGCGATAGCAATTATATGGACACTTCAACCGGATTTTTGCCGTCGGCGTCGCCGTCGTCGTCGTCGTCGCCGTGAGGTTCCGTATAGATAAAATCTTCGCCGCGTGCCGTATGCCCGAGCGCAAGCGTGCGGGGACGCGCGCTATCACTCACGGAGAGCGAACGCACTCAATCTCCCACGCGCAAGCAAGGAAGCGGGAAGCCAGCGCCGGAGGGAGCGGGGGGGGGGGGGGGGGGCGCACTTCTACTCTGCCAACAACCGCACTCGTCGCTTGCCCGCACCGTCTCTTATCTCCACACGGCTCTGACCTTTCTATGGGCTGTGCATTCGCCGCTCAGTTTCCGTTCAAGCGATAGACCGCACGTATACCTTCACCCGCTGCGGCGTATGCGCTTGCTGCCAGCGTTTTGACAGTCGTCTGCAGTCATTCAGTGTGATCTATTCGTGTTTGTTTGTGCGCGCTCACACCACGCTTGTTCATTCAGTTAGTAATAGTCGGGCCACATTTTCCAACGTACGCTACACATGCAATGCTGCCCGGATCGGCAGTGCAGCACTACAGGTGTGTCCCTTCGCACGCGCTCCCCACGGGAAGCGCTTCTCATCAACACCACCGTTTCACAGGCACCTTCTCGTGGTCATCGAGTCTCTCTTCATGTCGGTCTACTTAGGCCGCAGCACACCTGCTTACTTGATCAGCTCATGTTTACTACAATTCATATTGCTACCAAAGCCGCTCACCTTACTTCGTATGACATTGCTGTGTTGCTATCGCATTCATTGCTTCGCCCTTAGGGCGAAGCTGTGACATTTTTTTTTCAACTTAAATTACAGCCGATTGAGTGAAGCGTGACGGTTCGTAGTTTGGCTTCGTCGCTTCTGCAGCCAACACGTAGTGCGTCTCTCGTCTGCGTGGCTTCGAGGATAGGAACTCCCTTGCCACGCTGGAGGCCCGGGCTGCGTATTTCCAATTGCTAGTAGATACAGCGCTCGACCGCTGGCGCCACGCTGCGCCGCTCGCGCGTACCATGTTTCTAGCCGCCGCCGTTGGACTGGAGGAGGCGTTGACGGAGATAACGCTGGGCTGGTGGTGACTAGCCTGCTGTTGGGATCGGTGGTATTATAAACGCATCACTGTTTTGATGATCCAAATATAATCTCACTATCAGGGAGGGAGCAGTCTACCTGACTGGAGCAGTATTTTTTTATTTGGGGTGTTGCGGAGCGCAGCGTAGCAACACCCCAACGACCGCCGCTTCGCGTCGGTGTCCGGCACCACGGCTGCCGCCGTGGCACCGGGGTTCAAGCGACCGCGCTGGCAAACAGAGAGAAAAAAAAAGGCGTCATATTAAGAAAAAAAAAAATCTAGCCATGGTGGGATTCGAACCAGCGTACGCGCGATCCCGAAGCGGGCGCCGCAACCACTCAGCCATACAGCCACGCTTCCAAGGACTGCACTCATGCGAACCATATGATTGCGTTCGAGCGCCCTCGGCGAAAGAAACCACCTAGAAACGCGGTATGCGCGAGCGGCGCAGCGTGGCGCCAGCGGTCGAACGCTGTATCTACTAGCAATTGGAATGTTGCGCCCGGGTTCGATTCCTCGCAGGGGTTAGATTTCCTCATTTTTTACGCCGTCATCGTATCGAGGCCACAATGACAGACCAAAGTGGGGTGGGGTAGCGAAGGAAATGCTCTCGCATTTAAAACACTGCCCCTCACCATTTCCTCGGAGCTTGCAGCCACGCAGTCTCATCCTGATTTCTCTTGACCTTCCCACTTGGGTATAACTTGCAGTTGAGCTCGTTGAAGAGTGATTGGTTAGAGTTAAATTTGGATGTGATATACAAGTTCTTTTCAGAGCGCAGCTCGTAGGCACCCGTTCCTCCGGCGAGTGTCGGCGTCCTACCTCGTAACCGAGCGAACGAGCACAGCGAAAGATGAAAGCGAACGCTGAGCGCAGCAGGGGATGAAAAAAGCGGGGAGGGCGAAGCAAACGCGAGGAGGACGGTGCAGAGAAACCATGAGGTGGAAGGAGGAGGAGGGTATGTCAAAAGCACGTGAAGCGTAGTGCCATGCACGCGGGGCTTTGAGGCGACTATGGCTACGAGATGGCGCCAGAGTAGCGCGCGTCGTCTTCATGAAAACAAAGCGCTGCATGAGCGGAGGTTGTCGGCGGCGGCTGCTGTCAATCGCGCCCACGCGTTACCGAGCGCCTCCTCTCGTGATTTCCCGATTAGCGAGGCAGTGGCGCCATACTTCGCTCCGTTTGAAACATGCCGCACGAGACCGTTTGTCAACACCGGCCAATATATCGCGAAATGAAAACGCGCATACAGCTGCGCTCAAGTTTCGCGTTAGGGAGTATCGTAATCGTCGGTGCATCGCTGCCATCGGAGTGTGTTGTGGATTCCTGGTTTTATAGTTCTGAGTATGACATGGTGAATATCTGGGGGAGAGACAAAATACATAGAAATGAAATCTAGTCCCGCCTGCGCGGTTGTAGCTATGCATTGGATATCTGTGTAATGAGAGGAAAAAAATTGGTCAAATATCTGCTTGCTTCGCTGCAAATGACGCCAGAAGACCATAGTCTTCTGCCGCCCCTGATACGTAACACCCTCTTTTCTTCCCTCTCCTACCCCTCATGCTCTTCCCCTCCCCTCTCACTCATCCCATGATGGGAGCAATGGAGGTTTTGCTGAATTCAAGTTTCCCGCATTCGCCCTGCTCTCGCGCCAACTTTTGGGACATTTTATTACTGTTGGCTTAAAGCTGGCTACAGAGCCACGGCTTCAGTCGGCTTGTGTTTAACGCGTAGCGTCTCTTCGACACCATTTCTAACGCGTTGATTTTTCATTTACTGACGTAAAAAATCAGTCGAATGTGTATTCTTAATTAAATGAACGCTGCGGATCACGGTTATGGGCATATATTTTGCTTCAATAAACTAGTTTCACGCTTGTGAAATCTGATGAAACATCAGAGCAAGCGTGTGTGTATAGCGTAGTGGGTATAACGCTCGCCTTCGGACCGTGAGTTACCTGGGCTCAAATTCCACCTCTCCCTCTCTCTTTCTTTCTCTATCTCTCTTTCTCTCTATTAGTGTATCTATTTCTTTCTCTTTCTTTCTTTCTTTCTTTAAATGTCACTCTCTCTCTCTCTCTCTCTCATTTTCTCTTTCTCTCGCCCATAGCAAATTTGTTACAATCGTTGGTACAACGCAATCATATGGTTCCCATAAATGCATGTTCTACAGGCGTGGGTGTATATCCTAGTGGTTATTCTGTCTCTTTTTCTCTTTGCACCTCCTCACCTCATTATTTGTTTTGGCCGGGCGGTTTTTCGTGTTTAGGTAGCCCAACAAAGACTATCGTCTTTAAAAGTTGGCAGCTAGCGCTGACCTCGTGTGTCTTGGTATGTGTGGTCACCTCCTTCGCGCTAGACCTATTGCAAGCAACACTTCACACCTTGTTTTGGCTTTGCCGCATAAAGACAAAACGAAAGGCAGAGCACGCTTTACAGGAATAACAGCACTCGTGCAAAATACCCATTTGTGATATGGAGTATCAAACATCCAAAAATACAGCTAGCTAGAAACGCTGCACCTCGTCGCCTTTCCGGTTAGATGACCACAGGACCAAAATCACGTGACTGCCAGGTCGATGAGGCAGGTTAAGAATTGCTCACCATACATGCACGTCCCATTAGGACGCCAGGCAAACAAACCCTATTGCCGAACCCAGTGTCTAGGGCCATGCCGGATTATGGGACCAGTGTCGCGCGCTGGATGCTGGGCGGCTGGAAAGGCGCGGCATACTGGGAGGCGCAGGGCCTGGGGCACTGATGTCAAATGCAGCCCTAGAGCAAGAAATACGTGGTGCCGGTTTACCGTATATACCGTATACGGTAGCCCGGTGTGTGTATATATATATATATGTATATATATATGACGTGAGGTTATGCCGGGATACGGTAGTTGAACAGCAACTTGTAGGTTTAGGACGCACGTACGAATAAAACGATACTTTATCTCCTACGTTTTAGCCGGGGTCCGGCCTTCGTCAGGGAATACATGAACCGGTAAGGCGTTGTGCTTAAATACCTACATGGTATTTGGGGGGGGGGGGGGGGGGGCGACACATTGTTGCTGTAAGGTACCCGTGTAAAATCTGCATTGCACATGGCAACCGTGATTAGAAAAAAAACGAGAAAAAAAGAGAAAAGAAATAATAAAAAATGAAAAAAAAATTTATGCCACGGCATGGTTGTAAGAACAGGTTTGTACAGGTTTGCAGAGGCGAAAAGAGCGTTTACAAAACGATGACACATGTCTTAAAAAATAATACAAATTTGAAATAAAGTAAAATAACTTTTTGATAATAAAATAAATGAAATTACATAAATGTTATTTGATTTTTATTATTTTTTAAAGGCACGTGTCATCTTTTTGTAAACCCTGTTCCTCATGTATATATGGTTGGTTACATTTTCCTCTATTTTTTTCTCTTTTGTGCTAATCCCGTTTGACATGGGCAATGCAGATTCGACACGGGTACCTTACAGCAACATAGTGCCCCCCCCCCAATACCACGTAAGTATTTAAGCACAACGCCTTACCATTTCATGTATTCCCTGATGAAGGCCGGACCCCGGCCGAAACGTAGGAATTAAAGTATTGTTTGTTTCGTACGTGCGTCCTCAACCGACAAGTTCCTATATATATATATATATATATATATATATATATATATATATATCAGAAAGCAACAACGCGCGTTTTAATGCCATGACAAAAGAGAAAAAAGTAAAAAAAATGACATGACATACCACCACTAAAATTTGATTGTCTGACCTACAGATCCCGAACCCAGTACCTTACCCCTATACCATGCCAACTTTTTTCTTAATTGCATGAAATGGGGAGCAGCGCCATTCGAACATTAATGACATTACATTTAGACACACATAAAAAAATCCTGCGCTTGTGTAGTTCAAACCCTGCACAAATGCTGCGCTTACTGTCGCTGCAAGCCTGCTGAAATTCTGCGCTTGTGTTGTTCAAATCCAGCGCTAATGCAGCTACACTAACGTGGAACCTGGGTAAGTGCGAAGCAGTGATGCGCCGGTGTTTCCCCTGCGTTATTTTTGTGCTATTCTTGCGCAAGTGAGGAGAAATCAAGCGCTTGTGGGGCGGTGGCGCCCTCTCTTGCGCAACGTTGGTGCCAGATTGGCGTTTCGGAAGCGATTTTCACGAGTTTCTCCTAATTCCCGCATATGCCTTGACTCTTACCGGTTTATCCAATGCGGGTATGCACCACACGTGATTTTATTATCTTCTTCTTTCTGGGGTTTTACGTGCCAATACCAGTTATGATCGTTAATAGTGACGTAACTGTCGATCATGTGATGTTATTGATGTCATGAGCTATCAGTCATATTATTCATACATTCGTACCCTTCCATGCCGATTTTGGTATATACCAAGCGGACGAGACGCTGGTTTTCGGTAGATTTTGTTTTTGTGCGTGACCACGACGACATGACATCACATTAGACGCCGACAGCCCGGGCCCGTGAAGTACCTCGCAATTAAAACAAGTGCACACATGCACGCAGTCCAATGGAAGTTCAAACATCGGGCAAACAAACACAAACATCAAGATACGAAGTCCACTCAGGCACGGGATCAAAGGCTCCAACCGCACTACGCATTTCAGCAGCCTCTTCTCGAAAGACAGACCTCGTCGAGCGAGGTGGCTCGGCATGTCTGTCAATCATGCGGCTGCCCCATAACAAATAGAGTCCTAATAACATAAAGAAATCATATGGTGTATTACTGGTTACCTTTTTGAAAGGAAGGAGCCGGATACCATAAGATGTGAGGGAAAATTCTTTTTTATTTATAGTTCTTTGCAGGATGTCCCAAAACCCAAATCCGTCACGACAAAGAATAAAACAATGTTCTATCGTCTCGGGTTGGTTGCAAAGTGTACAGTTTGCATTCCAGGGTACGTATAAGTGGTGCACGCTGAATAATTTGCCCTGTCATCACGCAGATGCAGTTTAAGTTTCTCACAGACATGTCTCGCGCAGACATGGTAGATGCGCTATCGCCCCGTAACTATACTTACGCCTCCATCAAAAAGGAAAAGTAGTCCGTATTCAATAGTATGACTGGAACTGCCGCAACACTGATTTTCTTTTTGTGATTGGTATCTTTTAACTTCAAAAATGTCTTAACTGAAACGCCGACCCGGGACGCTCTACGGCATGTTACTGCCCATTCTGATAGCCGTTTATTGTTCTTCGCGCAAGGGAAATGGAACATTTCCTTTGTTCGACAATGCGTTTCAATCGACACGTCTGTGTAGTCACATATCTCCGTCAGCGAAGCGTCGGATTGTGCGACTGGCAGCCTTCGGTGACCGCACGTATACGTATATCCCTTACGCGTCACATTGGCGTTCGAACTCTTGTTGTGCTGACACTTTTGGACACGAAAATATGCACTATTTAGAAATACCTATGGGAAAGCTGCAATTGAGTGTGATTTATGGTCGTTATACTGGTTGATTCCTGAGCCCAGACGGGCCGATAGAGTGTACACAGACTCGGTGGGTACGGTATAGGCCTAAGCTTTGGTGCAAGCGAACGATCCCGGCGCGGGTATCTGATGAATGCTAAAATGTTTGTATTTGAGCCTCAGAACCTTTCAATTATTATTTTTAGAACACTAGGAAAATTAGAAGCGCACGAATCGTCTCAGTTATGTTATCGGTGCGATAATATCAATCAGCGGCAGGCTTCCTGAGGTCCCGATCGAACGCGTCTGAACGACTGCTGGGTTTCGTGTCGACTGCACAACTCGCTGTCATCAGGTGCGTTGAAACTGCTAGAAATCGAGGCGTTATTTGCGTTTGCGTAATTTTGTTCAAGAATATAGCTATCCGCTCAGTCAAAAGGGAAATGGAAGAAACGAAAGTGATCTGTCAGTGTCGCATATACATGTATAGACAGAGCACCTCCCGCACCTTCCTTCCAAGCTGCGACCCAAAATATACATTTATGACCCAAAAATATAGCGTTATTTAGGACAGGAGACTAGCATCGGCCGATAAAATTGTACCAAGCATTTAATATTCAACAGCGCCTATACTCCTTGCGTACTGGAAGCAGTGCGGCACAAACAGAACCGGTGCAGTTTCCGGTACGAGCCAGCGAACTCCAACGACAACCAGCGCGCGCAAAGCACCCACCAGTGCGCCCCAGTGTCATAGCAGTGAAACCAGCGTCCAGTCCAGTGTGACCCAGCTCTTACCCAGCAATCTCACCGGTGTCCCAGTGACTCCCAGCGAGTGCCAGCGTCCCCAGTGTGATCCAGCGTAAAAAGAAAAAAAAAAAAAAATACGCACTGGTTTCACACTGTGATGCACTGGAAGAACCTGGTTTTTGCAATAGGGATGGCGATTTCGAACTCCCGAATTGTTACGTGGCTGCCTTCTCTGCGTCATCGCGTACCTTAAGCGTACACGTACACGCAGTATGGCTCCGTTCAAGCCAAAATATCCTGAATCGCATTTGATCTTGTACATTTGACATGCCTTTGCATTAGACCTATGGGGAATCTTTCGAAATTAAAAAAAAACACAAAAACTGCCGAAGTATTGAGACGAATATCATTGACTGTCCTAATCCCTGCTGTATGTATCGTTGCCAATGTGTACGTCTTTGGAGCCGCTATTTCTAATTCACGCTTGTGATACGCCGGGGAACTCCAGATTTATCCACGTCTTTGATAATCATATCCGCCATTTGGGCGATAAATTCAGCCTACTTGCAAGGCTACAAATTGACAACCGCTATGGAGCTGCGCACCGGCACAACTCTTGTTCGTACAATCCTAGTTTCTTGAAGTCTATCCTGCATACAACGGACCTTTCGCGTGGATACAAGTTCAACAGCGAAAACACTTTATTTGATTAGTATTTGACATGTGGAGCATTGACGTCCCCCTAGTTCCTTTCGATTTGTTGAAAAAAAAGCAATTGAATTCTGTGTTGGTATGCGCCAAACCCACGATATGATTAATTTCAGTGCGTGTGCGCTTTCGCATTTCGTCCCCATCAGAATGCGGAATATATATATATATTCATGTTCCTGTATCCTCTGTATTTTTGTGGATAATTAATTGCATTGCCGTAGCGTACTGATCATTTTATTTTTGCTATAATGTGTCTGTCCATTCATTGCAGTGGTGATTGTTATATGTATATTTATGTGTTTTATATGGTTTGTGTATTTTGTTGTCATATCGTTGCATCTTCTGTATTTTCGTTGCTAATAGCAGCATTCTAATGCATTAATAATTGAATTTCTTGCTTTGATGTGTCTGCCAATTTATTGCATTGATTGTTATAATACGTTTGCTAGAATGTACGTGTCCCGTTTCAACCCAGTTATGGTCTGCAGTATGTAAAAAAAAAAACACAACAACAAAGCTACTGAATGCATGCTGTACCTACTACGAACTCTATGAATATACTAAAATACATGCATCTTAGAGTTGATAACTGAACGCATACTCGTTCGTGCAAATATCGCGTCTTTAACCCAAGTCTCAAGCTGATTATTGCAGTCATGAGCAAAGCAATTCAATTCAATCAATCAACCAATCAATCAATAACCAATCAATCAACCAATAAGTTTATTGAAGTTTTTACAGAATTGCAGGCAAGCAGAAAAAAGCAGCGTCGCAAAGCCGCCTTGCGTCATGGTTCATCTTCACACTCGTTTTGTATCGCGAAATAATTGGAGGAGCCAAAATTAAGACACCTCTCTACAAGGTATCCAAAGCCCTCGCGTCAACGAAATGTCACTGGTGCTAGTGTGCGGGGCCATTATACGTTAGAGTACGTATGATTTAACAATTTTCATTCTGTATCAAATACAGGACGCCCTGGCATTTAGAGTTACAACAATTCTACGCTTAAGTCAATCTGTTACCACTTCGCGTTCTGTATCAAGTTCATTGCACTCTAAGAAATAATGGTATAACCGTATAATGATACCATTGCAGTTCGTAAATTTTTTTACGTTTGGTCATTGGTCTGGGAGGAACTACGGCCCTGTTGGCAAAGCGAATGGAACCGAGCCAGGATGCAGTCAGAGTGGGCGGGAGGGGAAGGCATTACATGCACCTCCCTCCATCCCTTAAATTGAGGTGTACCAAAATGCTGCCCGCTCTACACCCCATCTCCTCGCCTCTCCTCCCAGTCAAGTGCCTGCCCCCCCCCCTCCCCTTTTATCCTCTAAAATAATCCCCTGGCTACACCACAAGAACCAATCGAAAGGAATCGCTACACGTATTGTCCTCTTTGGAGATGAGGCTGCATCGCTTATTGTTATCGGAGCGGCGAAACGTACAGCTGTCGCAGCGAACCGAGCGCGCCGGATTTTCAGTTACCGCGGAATGCGGTGGCCGGAGCAATTTGCCGCCCACGAAAATTTGGTGCGAATGAGCGCCCGCGCACTTGCGAGCGGCGACCGACCACGCGTGGTAGGATGCCAGAATCGCTTGAGCCGTTCTCCCTGCTCCGCTCAATTCATCGGTGTCTCTCCTGTGGGTAGTAATTACGAATCCCCCGTAACGGTCGCGCGCTCCGTTCCCATGTAAGCGCTCTTTCCGTTTAACCACATCCGTGGTAACTCGAGCGTACGTCACGCGCTTGGTTGATGTACTACACCTCTCAGTTCACCGCATTCGTTCTTTCGTGTGTGGTGGAACAGCGAATCGAATTGGGTTGCTACTTCTGGTGTCCCGACGGCTCAGCAAACTTTCTTTTTTCTTCGAAGTGCTTTGCGCTGCTGCAACGAGAATTGTGCGATGCCGTGGGCGAAATGGCGAAGTACGCTTTTAGTTGTGAAACGATGGATGATTTATAGGCTCATAAAGAGGTCAAGCGTAATTTGCGATTCCCCCTTCGCTATCATTATATATTTCTCATCTTAGTTTCCGATGACGATGGCGCAAGCACAGAATGCGTGGGATTCATCAGAAAACTTGAACAAGCGAACACGCTTTATTTCGCCTCAACAACTGCTGTTCTTTAACAACGCCTACAAGGTACCAGATAGGACGGAGAAGTCTATGTCATTAGTTCTGTCCTATTTAGTATTATCCCTGCTTGATCATAATTTTTTTATTGCAATAGCAATGCTATTGACATTCCAGGCGACTTTATACTGTCATCACCGTCGGCATTATCGTCGCCGTCACCGCGGTGTTCCGTATAAACTCCAAGTGCGATAAGATCGCGGCCGTGCGCCCTATGCTGGAGGTGCGGGGGAACGCATTGGAGATGAGCCGAGAAGGATGGTGGCTTGAAGTGGCGGTATCTTCTCAGAAGCGCAAGGGAGAAAGGCGGGGAGGGCGCGCGTCGAATTTTCGCACACGCAAGTACGGAGGGGGGGAGGGGGGGGGCAGGGTTGCGCGCGTCTCCGCTTCTACTCGGGCCGCGGCTGCGCATGGCGCGGCCACGCGCGTCCTGTCTTGGAGGTAATATGTGGTGGGTTCGAAGGCTAGCTGACCCGAAATTGCTGATGGCTTCGTGTGCGCTGTGTTCTCGGCCGCCTAGTTGACATTCAAGCGATAGGCAACACGAAGGGGAATTCACTGGCCCTAATGCATTTCATCACGCCAGCGTTCTGACAGCCAGTATCCGCGGTCATTGAGTGAGATGTGTTCATGTTTGCCGGTGAGTGCGTGACACCGTGCTTGTTAATTCAGACACTAAGAGAATGTTTGCAGCCGTTTACGCAGCTGACAAAACTACTAACCCAACTGCGTATAGCTGTCTAATAATTTGCTTTCAGAATCGATGTTGTGCCATCCGGCGAAGAAGAAGAACAAAACTTTATTTGCATAAAAGACTCCATTGCCCCTAAAACGGGGCAATTCTCGTGGTCGGGTCCGGCGAAACTGCGAGATTTTGATACATATTGCGCGTTGATTCACTAATAATGCATACTGACTGGCAGTGATTTCGCTCTCATACTTAAGCATCGCATAAATGTTAACGAGATGCATGTGCTCCATCACGTCGTCATTAATTCCGTAAATGGCAAAACAAGAACGGGAGTTCTATAGAATGTAGAGACGCAGCGCATATTACTTAAATGGATTTAAAAGAAGGTGTCAGTGTTTCAGCGTTTGCCCTTCAAAGTTTACAGCGGCGGAATTTTTTTCCCATCGTGAGGATGTAAGATAACCGCGTCTATGTGCATACCCTAATGCAGTTTATGTTTATAAATAGGGATGTGAGGAAAACGTTGGTCAGGTAACTGGTCAGGTCAGGAATGGGGTATATTACTCGATCGTATTATCATTGGATTATCTTACGCACCCTAAAGATTTATGACGGTCTCTCAGAATGAACGAAGCATAGTTAATAAAGGCTTTCACATCTACGAGTACAATACGAGTGAAATCATTGTTATTGTCATCGTCTTGCGATCACCTACACCTTTACAATTACGAAGAGCGCCCATCTCGCGCGCAAGCTTTACACTAGCGCTGAAAATTTGCCAGACAGTCACGACCTTTTGAATTCAACCTCTTTGACACACTGCGCGGCCTCAGCAAATATGACATCAAGAGACGAATCCAGTTATTAAAAGTACGATATCCGAAAATTCTGGACGCATTGAGTCAGCTTGCCGGGTTAATTGTCACGTTTAAGAACAAACGGCGTCAAATCTGCAAACAAATCCAGCGTGCGTTCAACGGCCGCTCGATTCCGGGAAGCTCTCGAGGTTATCGAACTCGACACGACCAAGTTCAAAAGACGTACTGGTAAAGTGCACTGGTAAAGACGCGCTTTGTTAGCTCTTTCGGAGGCCCCAGTTGATGGGAAATTCGGATGATGACGCAACTACCGCGACCACATCACGATGACGGTATGACAACAAATTCATGACAACAATTGTATCACCACGACGGCAGGCATGACAACGACGGGTTTACGTGAGTTAGATGACAAAACTGAAATTACGACGATGCTACGACCACGAGGACATACCTGGTGGCCCAAGCTGGTAAGAGAGTTTGGGCAGTTTGGATCGGAGTTAGTTATTTAGTTAGATAGTTAGAACAACAAAATTTCTTCGCAACCACGTAGACTGCGACTTAAACACATCATACTGAAATAATCTGCATTTGGTAAGGAGAGCCTTGGAATGTAGGCTGCTTAGCATTTGGGAGCCGACCGCGCTGACCATCGAGCAATTCGCGCAACATTTTCAACAGCGGAGCTGTTTAAGGTCGAGGTTAATCCCTACGGAGCGATGGTGTTCGCAGTTTCGAGCGAAGTGGAGAGAGTTTGAAATGAGGAGAGGAGGGCCGAGAGAAAGAAAGAGAGCGAGAAAAATAAACAAAACAAAGTAAACTTGCTTGGCGAGGCGGGATTCCCGGGTACCCACGGCCCCAAGGCGAGCGTCATAGCCATGGGGCTATACATCCACGCTTGCAGAACAGGCATTTATGGGAACCATATGATTGCGTTGTACCGTAGATTGTAACACAACTTGCTATGGGTGAGAGAAAGAGAGAGAGGGAAAGAAGGAGAGAAAGAAATAGAAACACACATAGCGAGAGAGAGAGAGGTAGGATTTGAACCCGGGTACTCACGGACCGAAGGCGAGTGTCATACCCACTACGCTATACACCCGCGCTTGCAGAGATCCGCTGTTTCATCAAATTTCACAAGCGTGGAACGGGCTTAAATTTCTTCTTTATTGTTTAGCAATTGCGCAACAACAGTACTGGGCAAGTAGTGCAAGCCTTTGCACTGCCCGCAGACTCTGAGAGTAATGACATCCGTGCATGCATTTCGCAGGCTATAACTTATCAATACTTTCATGTACAAGGCATAACAAATCAAAATCATATCAAATTCACCTGACATTTTTTCCCCCGCTACTGTTTTCCTCTGAAAGTGCGTTAGCAATACCGAAAAACAGGTAAGCCATGGATTACGACGGAACTTCAAGAGGCAATGAAAACGAAAGACAAGCTGTACAGGACATTTCTATTTACGCACTCAATGAACGACTTTCAAACAATGCCGAAAAACTTTTGAAAAAAGGTTACGGTTAGCCCGCACAGCGTACTACTCATGTTATCTTGACGGCAAAAGTAAAAGACATGACAAATTGTGGTCAAAACTAAGCGTACTTTTAGATCAGGATCAATCGCACACCCAACTCCAGAGTGTCAAAGTCAATTCAAAAGAACTTGCAGAGAAAGAACTAGCTGACGCTTTTAATAATTATTTTACGTCTTTTATCTCGTCTATAGTTCGCTGCATGATGTTTGTGAGTACTTGCATGTTCGCACGCTACAAGAAGTGAAAGCATTGATTCTATCTGTCAAAAACAGCAGTAGTCTCGACGTATATTGTATACAAATAAAGCCTGTAAAATACTATTGTCAATATAGTTGCGCCTGTTCTTAGTTGCATCTTTAATCTATGTTACATTTGCGTATTGCATAAAAATTCTTGTTGTTGTTGCCTCAAAACAATATTCTTGACAATATGGTGCTGTTTGCGTGCATTTCTTCTTTGTCATGCTAGTAAAAAAAAAAAAAAACAGGGTGAGCGATACAAAAGGAGACATGCGTGACAGTGATGACGATATGACTGAAACCTGGCACATACCTACAGTAGAAAACAGGCTGAAATTCGGGCGGTTGGTGAAACACAACGTCGACAGTATCGACACCGTCAATGCCAGCAGCGAGGTCGAAGTGACCCCAACCACGTAGTTTGCACAGTAGCTCACACTATTCACAGGCATCAAGTGTATATAGTAGCACTACAAATGAACAGAGAAAATGAAATCGCTCAAGTCTCGTAGGTGGCAGAGAACCACTTCGCACGTGACATCAGTTGTAGTAGACGCTTTGGCCTCACAGTCTGCTTGAAGGTGCCAGGCGGCACCTTGAAAACGAGCTCCCTGTATTCCAATGAAGAGCCTCAAAAAACGTGGTGAGGCCAAGCCTTCGCGCACATTGCACACACTACTCAGTGACGTCCGCATCAATTTCAGTTTCAATAAATGTTAGATTGGCATAGGCGACGTTTAAGCAAGGTAACGTACCTATATTACATAACAACCAAAGCTCATTCCAGATTAATGAAACCAATTGTTCAATTATCAAGAAAGCAACCAACTTTTTTTTAAAGGAAAGAATAGCGTTCTGCTCTTCGTCTCGGAATCACGGCCGCATCTGTGGCTCCTGAACTTTTCGTTACGAGACGAATGCGAATGACCTCAAAGGCGACGACCTCTTTATGGTAATTGTACTCAAAGATGAACTGTGGCATGGACCGAACTTTTATTCATCAAAAAAAAAAAAAACCAAACAGAGACAAAACGAAGCCCCCAAATTACCGAACCACTTTGGGCATTGTTACCTTGGAGTCCTTTGCGTCCAAGCTGGTCTGACGATACTGTCTTTGAACTAAGCTCCTTCATTTGGCTCTCTTCTAGTCACTGATAGTTAAGATTCACTGTGATGACGAACTCTGAATTGCACTTAGAGCTCATCATGGTCTGAGATGCTCTCCATCGCGCTCCGCGGTACGGCTGGGTGAATCACCTTAAGTGAAGCCGAAATAAGGGTCGGCCATTTTTCATTTGCTGTCTTTTTTTTGTCTGCCTCATCATCTAGGTAAGCGGCTGACGTTGTCTACATTCTTGTTTCACTTATGCTCCCGCGGTGAGTGGCTTCTGATGGCAGCGTCTGAATGGCGAAAGGATGAGCAAAGTAATTCGCTCGATGGAAATTAGATTCGTGCCTCTTTGGAGCATCCGCGCTGCAGCCTTCGCGCTTCGCGAAAGGTTTCAAGTGTGCATAAGGGGGCGAGCCCTACTTAAGTTCATGGATATGTCCATGCATGCTTCTCCTAAGACGGGGAATCTGCGTGCAGGATTTTAATACTTTGCTGCTTTAGCTGCGCTTCTGAAAGGCCTCTTTTCGCTTTGAAGTAATGACGCTCTTTGGGATAGAGATATCAAGACTGACACCCGAACTTTATCTCAGCGCAAAATACCATTATCTTTTTTTTACTTTAAATCAGTCGTTATGTTCCTCCGTGTTTACCGCAACAGGTAGTTATCCTCTAAATGTCTACAGGGTGCTACGTCGAGAATTCACTATCCAACGCACCTCGACAGCGAATTGGAAACCGTGGGATATGTGGGCGCGGCGTAGATTTAAAGAATCATCACTTGGCATGTTTTGAAGCAAATCTCCCGCTGCGCTTACAATATGAATTGCGATGGCACTCTAAATAAACAAGTTGGCGCTGTTAGGGATAACCAGCCCATGTAAAGGTGAATGTCTAACTAACACAACATACGAAAAAAGCCAGATCCAAGCAATTTTCAGAACATCCTTAACGACAATAGACAATTCAGTGTATCGTGATGAAACGTTAATTTGCCTCGGCAATACCTTAGTACCTGAACCTCTGCCTTCTGGCTTTGACTGAATCGCGTTCAGTTACCTTATTTATTCGAATGTACTTGAACAAGATCACAGTCCCCGGGAGTGGACAGAAGCACTTGATCATAAACAAGAAGAAACGCGGATGAGCCTTGCAAAAAATGGCGGTTTCGGCCGAAAGGCGAAGCATCAATTGTGATAGCAAATTAGTAGAGAGCTATACAGAGTAGGGATAGTAGTTTTATCGGCTGCATAAACTTGGACACATTCGCTTACTAACTGAATTACTAACTGAACAAGCGTGGTGTCAACGCGCACAAGCAAACATGAATAGATCACACTCGATGACCGCAGACAACCACTGTCAAAACGCTGGCGTGAGCAAGCGCGTTCGCAGCAGCGAGCGAAGGTAAAAACAGTCTATCGCTTTAACGGAAACTGAGTGGCGAAAGCACAGGGAATACAAAGGTCAGAGCCGGGTGGAGATCGCTTTTAAGATAGGTGCGCGTGACAGCCCGCACCGGCGCAAAGTGCAAGTACGCAGTTTTAGCCACCGTAGCAGCGTAGAAGCCGCTCCCGCTCTCTCCCGCGCTGCGTTCCCGCTTTCCTCCTTTCGCGTGGGAGATTGAGTCGCCACTTCCCCTTGCACCCGGTTGCAAGATACGCATTTGGTGCTGCAGCACAGCGTCGCCGCCCCCCCTCCCTCCTTCCCACACCCCACAGCCTTTCGCGCGTCATGCGTTCGCTCTCCGTGAAAGCACGCATCCTCCGCGTGCTTTCACTCGCACATACGGCGCGCGGCGACGATTTTATCGCCCTTGGACTTTATACGGAACCTCACGGCGACGGCGACGACGACGACGGCAGAAATCCGCTTGAAGTGTCCATATAATTGCTAACGCAATAAAAAATCCGCTTCAAATGAGACGCAAGTGATATGCTTGGGGTGTTCATACTAGTTTGTAGTTTGAAGACAAGGAGCGCAATTGCACTCATACGCTTACAGATGCAGACTTTGTCAACTGCTGTTTTTTTTCTGTGTGTGTCTCAGCAATTCCTTTCTTTTTGGTTCATGCTTACGAGATCATCGTTCCAAATTCGTGCTTCTCAACATTGGCCGACATAGCACACCTACATGCAGTCATTCACTCATACTCTGAATAGACATGATCCACAAGGCCCTTGTCGAGCTGCTCCTGTTTCTTTTTGTCAGTACTACCCAACGACGTATCGCCATAGAAATTATACGAACGCTCGAGGTGCTTTAGAGCTGGCGCCGGTGGCGCCGCCGCCGTTATGCTGTTACCATAGCGGCCCGCACGCGGAGGGCCACGTGTTTGGCAACAAAATTTAGAAAGACTCGGTTTTCAACATTCCCATCAAAGTTGCCTAGAACCAAAGTACAGTCAAACACCATCAGGATTGGAGGACGCTTAAGCTTCGCCTAGTGGAACGCGATAGCATTCAAATATCCATGGCTGCTTATCAGGCTTTTAAATGTAAAGCATTTCTTGGCGAACATTTGCCACTTTGACAGTATCTATCTATCTATCTATCTATCTATCTATCTATCTATCTATCTATCTATCTATCTATCTATCTATCTATCATCTATCTATCTATCTAGCCGCCTACGTCTTGGTGCTCTCATGGTCGTATCGTTAACTTGATATTTACCAAAATTGGCACACTATGACAAGAGTGTATGACGAACATAAATGATAGGTTATGACATGACTATCATGACATGTGTGTCATGTAGGTCATGAAACAGCTGCCTACGTCTTAGTGCACTCATGGTCGTTTCATTAACTTGGTAGGTACCAAAATTGGCATATAATGACAACAGTGCATGACAAACATAAATGATAGGTCATAACATAAATGTCATGGCATGCGTGTCATGTAGGTCATAAAACAGCCGCCTATAATGACAATGGCCCAGCAAAAAAAAACATTTCAAAAACCACTGAAATTTGTTCGAACGTGGGTACTAAGTGAAGGCAACACTAAAGGATGACCCTGGAAGTCATAGTCATGAGCATGACTCAGCAAAAGTGACAATGACTCAGCAAAAAAGATTAACACTCAGGAACTACTCAAATCGGTTGTGACGTGGGTACTAAGTGAAGAAAACACTAAAAGATGGCGGTAGAAGTCATAGTCATCAGCATGACTCAGCAAAAAATGACAATGACTCACCGAAAAAAAAAGATTAACACTCAGAAACAACTTAAACGGGTTCTAATTGATTTGATTTTGGGGTTTTACATGCCAAAACCAGTTCTGAATATGAGGCATGCCGTAGTGGAGGGCTCCGGATTAATTTTGACCACCTGGGGTTCTTTAACGTGCACTACAACGCAAGCACACGGGCGTTTTTTCATTTCGCCTCCCTGAAATGGGTTCTGACGTGTGTACTAACTGAAGGAAACACTAAAGGATGATGGTAGAAGTCAGTCATGAGCATGACTCAGCAAAAATGACAGGGACTGAGCAAAAAAGAAAAAAAAAAGATTAACACAAGAACTACTGAAATGGCTTCTGACATGGGTACTAAGTGAAGGAAACATTAAAGGATGGTGGTAGAAGTCATAGTCATGAACATGACTCAGCACGAATGACTGTCTCAGCGAAAAAAAAAGATTAACACTCAAAAAACCAATGGAATGGGTTCGAATGTGGTACTAAGTGATGGAAAATGCTAAAGGTCAATGGTTGAGGTCATAGTCATGAGCATGGCTAATGCTTTAGCCTTAAGGTCTCCTAGGCATTGCTAAAATGAGTCCTGAGGACTCATGACGTGAATGTTAAGACATGCGTGTCATGAAGGTCATGAAAAAAAGTCACAGGCCTGCACGGCACACACAGCACAGTCACAGCTTAAGCTGGGGGAGTGGCTCAAGAGTAGCTCCAATTTGGGCACCACGCACAACAGGGTCTCCGCGGCAGTCTGTTCGCCTCGTTTAGACGAGAACGATCTGAACTGTCCACCCCGCGTCGACGGCGAGCTGCGGCTTGTAATGCTCTCTGCACAGCAGTCTGCTGGGCCCGGTCAAGCCTTACAACTGCAACTCAAATGTCGGGCACGCTGCGTTTGCAGGCACCTTAATTAGATGGCGCCACCATACTGGCGGAGGCTCGGCAGATCGGGCAGCTCGGGATCGCGTTGATGGCGCGCCTCGTCTCAATCGCATCTCGTCATCTGCGGCTGCGCACGCTGCGTTTGCAGGCGCCTTACCAAGATGGCGACACCATACTGGCGGATGCTCGGGTCGTCGGCCCCTGCGCACTTGGAAGCTGTTTTAGGGCATTTCTCCGCCCGCGATAGCAAGCGCTTGCGTGGCTCAGTGGTAGAGTATCTGGCTCCCACGCCGTGGGCGCTGGTTCGATTCCGGCGGGAATCGGGTACTTTTTTCGCATTTCCGGCGATATCGGTTACAGCGGCGTACAGCACCGGTGGCGGCACCATCGCGAACCGAAACGGCTATTGGAATGAGCCCATAACAGCTTAAGCTGTAAAAGCCGCCTACGTCTTGGTTCTCTCATAGTCGTTTGGTTAACTTGGTAGGCTCCCCGCACATTGCTTCGCATAACATCTATTCCCACAGGGCATGGAATCTGCCGGCTTTTGTTTTTCTCGTATATTCAAATTACACTCCGACGCTATCACGCCTGTAGGTTGTGGTTAAGTCGTACTTTACGATTTTTTCTGGTGGATTTTACTTTGAGAAATTCAATTTTTTGTTTACTAACGCCTTGCGCCACGTGGAGGGCCTGTGTGGTCGGGGTGGTTCGGGATGATGTGGTTCGGCATGATGTAGTTCGGCATGATGTAGTTCGGCATGATGTGGTTCGGCATGATTGTTTCCGCCAGACGCCGATGCTTAACGCCGACGCTGGATTTTCTGCGACATGGGGCTCTTAGCGCTATCGCGTTAAAGAGATGACGAAAACAGGCCGACGCCACCATCATCTTCCGCTCAATCAACTCTGCCAGAGCCAGAACAGCGTTCGGGCTTCCGCTGCCCCTATGGGCGTTTTGCGCTCACGCATTATCGTAATAATTCAGCGGAAGCCTGCTAGGTGGAGAGAAGAAATTAAATGGAAAATGAGACATAATAAACACATTCCAATTATTAAACACATTACCGTCCCTGCTGAGCACCTTCGGGCATATCACACCATGTCGCATATACAGGATTGACCGGAACGGATGGTAGACGTTTACATAAATGTTTCAATTTGTTTTTATGGGCGTTGACAACGGCCAACAGTTTTCTTTCGTTCTCTCAGCGTGCACAATTGAGTTGCAATGCCTGCGACGTTGCTGGCCGCGCTCCTGAACAAGTCAGCGTTCTGAGAGCCATTCAGCGCAAAGCTTAGCCTTGTTATCGCTTTCAATGCTTCACCTTCAACCGAAACTGCAAGTTTATTTTACCCCCACCACCACGTAAGGGTAGCAAACCGTAAAATTGCGTCTGGTTAACGTTCCTGCCTTTCCTCATCTTCCCTTTCGCACGGAACATTAAGCTTAGCACAGTTGCGGTGCCAGAATGCTAAAGCAGCATAAAAACACTCTGACCCCTCTTTGACGATATCACGCAATTAACGAGTCATTAAAATAAACAACAGTACTGATACTACAGATGAATATGGAAGGTGAAGGCGACGATAAAGCGGCATGAACGCGCTAAAATGAGCCTGAGTTTCGGTGAGGCCTGACTCAATTCATTAGATGTATTGTTCACAATATTCCTAGCTGGGGCAGTAAATTTAGAGCATCATGTCTTCCCGCACTCTATTTCGGTGGTTTCTTGAGGGGAAAAACCATCAAGAGATTCTGCAAAAATTACGTCTCTCTGGTAAAACTAGTCTCTTTCGCGTACAGCGGTGGCTTCATTGGCTCGCTTTTCCTTAAATGTGGAGACAGTTACAGATTATATAATTTAGTAGTATACTTCATAGGAATGGAAATTGCTCACGGAGGCAGGAAGCCAGAGGCGCAGACAAAACAAGGAAGCCGAATGAGGCAGTGCCCGTATTTGTTGTTCCATTTACTTCCAGGCGCACCTAAAGCTTCCACGATTAACGCTTAAAAAAACAGCGATTTGCGGGAGAGCTCGAATTCTCCGGAGATATGGCCCTTCAGTGACCTGATTTCGTTAATCTAAGGTAGAAATTGCTGCTTTCCTGCTAGCAGAAAAGTAAACTCCGCCCCCTGAAGGCTCTTTTATGAAGCGTTTCTGAACAAGCTCACTGCGGTGGATCTTCGCACTACAGAATTCGTCATAAATATTTTATTTTCGCTGCTACTATTAGAAAAAGACATAAGTCCAAGCACTCTATTTTCGTGCTTTCGCCTTTTATTATCAATTCAACATTAACATCCACAAAAGAGCCAATAACACAGTGATTACTCTGCCTCAAGTCAGAGCATATTAACGTTTGAGAGCATCTATATACTATTCGCAAATGGCTCTCACGCTCAGCCTACTTTGTAGCCTCGTCCTACAATCGGGTGGATGGCAATCCGCAGAACCGATATGGACATTACTTATATCAATCAGCACTTACATATCGTAGGGACCGTCGCGTTCCTTCCAAGGCAGCTAAAATGCCATCTTATGTGCAGTATAGTGGACAGGTTTCAATAGATGGCCTCTTTTATGTTAACACGCAGCGCCTTACAATGGCGTCAGTGCAACGCAAGACAAGTGTTACCATAGTCCACGCTGATAGATTGTTCGGCACGACGGAATGTCCTGTTCATCTTACAGTCTTCAGGCTTCTGATAGCTCCATTGATTCAAGACAGCTGCAGTATTTGCGTTCACCTCTATAAGAATCTGGAGCTTTGAACTTAAGTCAATGTTGAGGAAGGGTGGACGGGGAGGGGGTAGTTAAATTGGAGTTGCTTCGCGACGCCAGTAGCAGGCTAACCGAATACTTTCCAGTATATTGGCTGCCATTTCTGGGAACTCCCGAACACGCCTTGTATTGGTTTTACAGCAGCTTCGTAGGCACAAGAGCCAAGCTCTGTTTGCTCTGTTTATTCAATTTACAATCAAGAAGGCCGTTTACTTTGCTAGAGCTCAACTACATGAATCATTTTTTTATGTTGCTGTGTTTGACATGTGCATTGGAAATCCGTCCTTTGACTTTCACTGTCTATTTACACAAAGTTTTTTTTTCTACTTTTATCGTAGCTCGCAGTGCCTCAATCTCCTCATCTTTCTTGACGCCCTAGTCGCCTACGTATCTACTCGCACGAACGTTGTTTACACGCACTTGTAAAAAAAAAAAAGATGGAGACTAAGATAAATGCAAACACAAAGATGAAAACAAATGAGTCGAAATGACGTGCAGCGTTCAGGAAAGCGGCAATTTTAAAAAAAGGAAATCATAGCACAGGCACTTAGTGTCAGCTACTTAGAGTACACAGTGACTGGAACGCCTTAGTGTGCTTGCAAAAGGGCGTGAGACGTAAAAAAAGAACTACCAGCGCAAAAAAAAAGAGCTGATGCAAATGAGAATTTTAGTCTTGCACGTTCGAAATGTGCCCTTTATTCTGCATGCTTAGTCACACGCTTCCATCTCAAGTATCACTTCCACTTCGAAAACATGCGTGCAGTCTAGTTGGTCGGCGCTATACTGAGACAGTGAAATGTGAACGAACATTTTTGTTCGTTCAAAAGCAATGCGGTCCGCAAGCCGTTTCTTGAGTTAGCGTAGAATGCGGGCTTGCAAACATTTATTTGCATACCGTCGTTGCACTGCCATGGTATGCACTGTCGCAACGCGTGTGAATTGATAAACATAACCAGTATACGCGCTGCACGAACTATGCACGGCATAAAAAGGCAATAGACCAGAGTGCTTGTGCAAGGAACACAAAATGGATTTCGGGAACCGTTCCATCCGGGAGAAAGTTCTTGTTCTTTTATCGAAGTTCACTAGAGAGAACAAGTGCACAGGTAAGGTGCGCAATGCAGTAGGGGCGCATGCGTACAATCATAGCGCTACGGGGTTATACTGTAGAGACATAGCACGCAACAAAATAGAAGTGCAAAATTTCTGTGGAACGTACTTCAAGACAATGTGTGTAGGTTGACAGCTTGTTTACTGGAAAGTTGTCGCAACGATTTCACCGGCGAGCCCGGCTCCAATTGGCAACGTTAAGCACGCCTGTGGTATTCGGGACTCGCGGAACACAAAACAAACTGTCTACACACTCGCTTTCTAAAGGCATCGCCTTACTAAGTTTGAGGGGGACCAACGTACAGCGGCGGCTTATGGGTGGTTGGAATAGTATGAAGCGTTACAACGCAGTTAGGTTTCCTAAGTACCATGTCCTATGGTATTATTGAGGTGAACTGAATGCATAGAGAAGTTAGCTTTTGAGATGGTGCTCGTAAAGAATTTTCCCATATGAACGCTTGGAAAAAAAAAGACCACAAGAACAGACAACACGTCGTGGAACGTCAAACGTTTACAATAGTGCGCAGCAAGAAAAAAAAAATCTGAACATACTTCAGTGGTTCCTATGGTTCGGAACTCATTTACTGCGACGACGAGAGGTTCCCGTAACTGACACCAGCAGCCCATGGTGGATTCAAATAGGTCTCGAAGCTTCGGGCGAATACCAGTTCAGAACAAATTGTCACCGACATCAGCAAGGGTGGTTATGGAAGCAGCGATTGAAGCGCGACTATGTTTGCTGGGAACAAACTTTGGGAAACAAGAAAGAGTATTTTAATGAAAGCGAGACACAGATTCATTTATCTGAAATGAAATTCCTAATCAATTTTATATACGCATGGTGAGAAAAGAAGAGACAACTCTCTTTACTTGATCATTACCAATAGATAGCTTTCTTCAGCGCCCACCGTAAGAGCGCCCACCGATAGCGGCGGGCGTTGACGACGCTATCAGTTGCAAACTACTTCTTGCCTCGCCGCCGCTTCCTTGCTGTTCCCTCGAGCGAAGATATCTTTGGTGACGGCCCACTTCAGGCATCAAGGAAGGTTACATTCGTGATCGTCTTTGAAGAGAATCCTCGAAGGTATGAATCGATGTGAAACTTTTCAGCTTGTGAGTATAGACTAAGTACTGATACTGTTGAGTATCTTAAGGAGTGTCTGATGAAATTCAAAAGTTTGGAATTTCCCAATCTCCATTGAACTTTGGCAGAAGATCAGGGAGATAGCTGAGAGGGTGCACCACCTGTTCTGAAAGTTTACAACGTTCTTAGCGTTAACTTCTGCAGACTTAAACGATCCATGCGAAGACGACGCCACCAACTAGAGATCGCATTATAAAAATTCGAATAGACATTTAGCGTTTTGTTTCTAACAGCAGGCGCTGTTTTTTTTTTATGTACGCATATGAGTTTGAGCAGACAAGCTAGAATTTTTTTTTCAGTAACAATCTGTACTTCATTCTTTCACAAGTTCTGTCTTGTTTACGGTCTTTTCGTCGGAAACAATCAGCTCACCCATCGCACTTTCGAGGTTAGGTCCGCGTTCCCGAAAAATAAATTATATTGCCAGTGTACTACACATAACAAAGCACCAGCCAAGAGAGAGATAAATGAGATGCGAAATGCACGGAGGTTAACCGGAAGATAGAAATCCAGTTTGCTACCCAGCACTGAGGAAGGGGTAAGGGGAGACAGAAATATTAAGAAAAAATGCACACACATAGAAAGAGATTGAGGTGAAAACGCACACACACATGCGTATTAACAGTCAAATAGAGAGGCATTAGAGGAATGAGATGAAACGAATGAGAAAACAAAGGTGAATTTGATTAAAAATCGAAGAGCAGTAGCTTGCGGTTGGTTACCGCCGTATTCTAAACTTAGCTGATGCTCTCAGTGCAGATGAGCTGCACATGTAAAGATGCATCTACTATCATATATTCGCAAACTAAACGTAACTCAGTCGGACTCACTCAGAATATATAATTTCTTCTTGCTTAGGGCTCCCTCAGGCTCAGTATGAGGGAGCCCAACTTATCACCATTAGTGAGAAGTTGATTACCCCAACTGCAACGATCGTCAGGTCACGTCCCTCGGGTGGAGAGAAATTTAACTCTGTGCTGAGAGTTTACATTGATGTAAATGTAAAGGACGCAGCGGAAGCCTCTTTCCGTTATGTGTAGCATGCTTGCTTTCTGGCGACAACTCAGACTCACTTTGTTAGAGTTTGAAAAAAAACAAAAAAAAAAAAAGACCAACGAAGAAACTCGGTTGTCAGAAAGCATCAGCAGTAGAAACAGTCACTAACATTGATAAATAAACATAGCTAGCCTAATGCCGGGCATTTATGTTTCCATAAACAACTTCCGACCTACTTCGGAAAATGATTGCCGTGACTCTCGTTCCATGTTTACAGCAGTAAGCACAAAAGACAAAAACGAAAAAAAAAAAAACGTCCGCGCTGACTTCCACTGCCATGTAGCCATTTCTAAGCGAATGAGAACCACGCATTTCTCGTTTGTTATCATCTTGTGATTTACCCGCCGTGTAGTGGCAACGCAGGCGACGGCGTTATTAGGGAAGACCGGAAGGTTTACTTTTCACTCTCGATTTACGGAGCTTCTTGGTGCACACGGATGTCTCCAAGAGGTTACTAAACAATAAAGAAAGAAAATGGCGACGGATCCGCTGCTGCTAGTAACAGGGAGTTTCCGGCTGCACGACTTAACGACGTACCTGCACTGACATACCCTGCAGCTTCATTGTGTGGTTGAATACGAGAGCCCGAATTCGTTAAGAGGCCGCCATTACTGCAATTTTCCGAGAGCGGAGAGTCAGCAGAATCATCCTGGCCAGTATCCTGGCCAGAGTCGACGTCGGAGAGCACTGTAATTTTCTATAGCGGCCGTCTTACAAGGGCAGAATCTTTCTCGCGTTTAAAATTGCCGTCTGTTTCAACTATAAGTCTGAAGTGATGTTTCTTTCATACGCTGGTAGAGGTAATCAATGACGTAACGTGCCCTGAATGCAGCAAGGACTTCGCGAACCCACTTCGCAAACGAGATTCGCTTCGTTACCAGAACGCCGCTTTTAAGCCTGAACAATGATCCCAATTCACAGAAGCCAAGCCGTTGCGTTGTGCATTTACAATAAGGGTTCCGTGCTCAACTATCAAACAGAAAATGAAGACGGCTTTTGAAAATCATGCGTTAAAGGTACGCTCGAGCACAGAAATATTGGACTCTCTTCTCTTTTAATAACCCATCTTTCACGGTGAAATAAACGTTCATTATTGTCATGCAAAACAAATTTTCACCAGACTAAGCTAACATGGCGTTGCTCTTCAGCGTACGCTTAGTTGTTACCGAAATTAAGTATTGTAGTCCGGACTGATACAACAACGGACAGATGGCTACGACGACAATGTAGTCGACTGGACGATGACGCACGATGCCATATCTTGGTTATACGACGTTTTAAATGAGAAGCATTTCTTGGCAAACATTTCTACTTTGACAGTATCTATCTATCTATCTATCTATCTATCTATCTATCCTATCTATCTATCTATCTATCTATCTATCTATCTATCTATCTATCTATCTATCTATCTATCTATCTATCTATCTATCTATCTATCTATCTATCTATCTATCTGTCTATCTATCTATCTATCTATCTATCTGCCTACGTACTTGGTATGTACCAAAATTGGCATACTGTGACAAGAGCATATGACGAACATAAACGATATGTCATGACATGAATGTCATGATATGCGTGTAATGTCGGTCATGAAAGAGCCACCTACGTCTTGGTGCTTTCATGGTAATTTCGTTAACTTGGTACGTACCAAAATTGGCATAGTATGACAGGAGTGTATGACTAACATAAATGATAGGTCATGACATATATGTCATGACATGCTTGTCATGTAGGTCATGACAATGACCCAGCGCAAAAAGATTAACACTCAAAAACCACTGGAATGGGTTCGCGCGTGGGGACTTACTGAAGGAAAAACTAATGGATGATGACGGAAATCATAGTCATGAGCATGACTCAGCATAAATGACAGTGACTTAGCGAAAAAAGATTAACACTGAAAAACCAGTGACATAGGTTCGGACGTGGGTACTAAGTGAAGAAAACACTAAAGGATAATGGTAGAAGTCATAGTCATGAGCATGACTCAGCAAAAATGAGAATGAATCAGCGAAAAAACCAAGGGAATGGGTTGGAATGTGGTACTAAGTGAAGGAAAAAGCTAAAGTTTGATGGTCAAAGTCATAGTCATGAGCACGACTATGACTCGCCTTAGGTGTAGCTAAAGGAACTCCTCAGGATTCATGACAGGAATGTCATGTCATGCGTGTCTTGTAGGTCATGACAAGCCGCCTACGTCATGGTGCTCTCAAGGTCATTTCGTTTAGCTGGTAGGCTCCCCACACACTGCTTCGCATAACATCGATTCCCACAGGACGTGGGATCTGCCGGCTTTCTTTCTTTCCCCTTGCAAAACATTTCTTTATTTCTGCCTTCTTTTTTTTTGTTGACGTTTCTTAGTGTTGTGCTATGTTTTTGACGTTTGGAATAGGCAGTTCTTTGATGGCTCATTGTTCAAAATTTTTCGGGTCATCATTTAATCAACAACAGACAAGAGCGAGACAGCCCAAGGACGATAACGGACCGACAACGGCACGACAGCTTGAGATAACGTATACCGAATATCATTAGCTAGGTATAAAAAAAATATTGGTATCTTCAAAGATATATATCCATGAATATGTGCAGTTGGCACACCAAAACTTAAGTGTGAGCTGTGAGAAAGCGCTTCTGATTTGGCAAACCATTGATAAATGCAATATGGAATCAGAATTAAAACATACGCACGAGTAGCGTACAAGAAATTTGTACAGCAAATACAATTCAAACTCGTATGTAATATCGTTAGATACGAGTCCGAGGAATAAACCTCACTATTGCGATAACAGGTAAATGTAAACTGAAGTTCCGCCCATCTTTGGGAGCTGCTTTGTACTATCGTAATACCCTCGTCTTTCTAGGGCTTTACGTGCCAAAACCAGTTGTGATTATGAGGCACGCCATAGTGGAGGGCTCCGGATGAATTTCGACCACCTGGGGTTCTTCAACAGGGCACTACAACGCAAGCACGCGGGCGTTCTTGCATTTCGCCTCCATCGAAATGGGGCCGCCCCGGCCGGGATTCGATCACGCGATCTCGTGCTCAGCAGCGTCATCGTCATTCATGCAACTGTACGCGTTTATTCTCTCTGGCACCCTGTTTCATGTGCAGAAGTTATGTATGTTCCTATTGACTGTACTGCTTTTTTCGGGGCACAGCTTTGGGGCACTAAGACGACAGGCCTTTTACAGAGGCCTGTCGTGCGTTTTTTACGTGCATCATGTGCAAAGCCACAAATGCGCTGCTGCGTTTTTCAAATGCACCACCTGTGACTAACTTAGCGATGGACGCTTGTCTGTGTAACTGTGCAAAGTGTGAACTTCTCTCTTTCATCTCCTGTTTTAACCCCCCTTTCCCCTTCCCCAGTGCAGGTTAGCCTACCGGGTTCAGTCTGGTTAACCTCCCTACCTTTCCCTTATGACTTCTTTCTCTCCCGCATATTTTGGCAATTTTATTTCCTTTGCCATGCGGTGATGAGTAGCGGGTGCGGGTGACACCTAAGCGCACTGACCTCTCCTTTAGAATTATTTGAATGAAACAAAAAACAACGTTCTAGCTCGTCTAAAGAAAATGTATACGGACGTTTCTCTGCGCAGTCTGTAGACAACATGGGAACTTATAGCGCTTCACGTTTTTGTCGAATATTGTCTCTAAACTAGGGCTGCTCAAATAAACTTTAAGCTGAAAGAAAACGCGAGTACTTAAAAAATATTTGTTTCAATAAAATTAGGTGTTTAGCGTCCTGACACTGCTGAGTGGGTTACTAGAGGTGCGTTAGAGGAGGACTCCGGATTAATTTCGACCCGCTAGGGTTCCTTAACGTGTACCCCAATGCACCCCACCCACGAGCATTCTTGCATTCCTCCGCCATCACAATGTGGTCGCTGCGGCCTGGATTGAAACCGCGGCCGCGAGCTCAGCAATTCAATGCCATAGCTACTGATACACCGAGGCGGTGGAAATTCACTTCGGAATACCGAAACAAAAAACAAAATCGAATATTTTCTCAATTCTAAACGAAGTTACCATGCCAAGGCAAGACACAAATTCCAGAACCCGTTTGGCAGAAAATAAAAGCAGTTTATGGAAAATATTCGATACGTTGCTTGTAAAGCTGCTCGCAACTGGAAGTGCGGTAAACAGAGAACTGCTGTAAATGAAAAAAAACTAAAACCAAAAAAAGAAAAATAACCGTTTGACAAAAATAAAAGCGGATTATTTACATCATTCGAACGTTGCTTGTGAAGCTGCTTGCAACTAGTAGTGCAGTGGCCACAAGGTGGTGTAAAAAAAAAAGAAAGAAAAGAAAAAGAAAGAAAGAAAAACGGCACGCAGCTATCTTGCGCGCCAGGACACTCACTGTAATGAAACAACTGAAAACCAGATGCATGCACAGTGCTGTGTTTGTTGAATTGAAGAGGAATGCGACATACCACAGTGCCACGTCATTGCTTCACAGGGTTGCAAACATGGCGAGACTGGCGAAGTAATAAATTGCGTTGCCCAAATAGAGGCAACAAATTCGCATACAGGCTGTGAGAAAACGAGCATTACTTTATTGAATGTCCGGAAATTATTGATCAGATGTTTCCTGCGCCCGCGAATTCATTCCGAAGTTGGCGTCTACGCAGTGGCTGCGGCTCTCCTGTAGCAGAATCACTGAGTATGGTCGTACCTTGCGTGGTCTCTCTTCTAAACGGCAACTAGCGTTGTTAATTCATATATTGAAACAGAAACGACTGTTCGGCACTTCCGAATAGTGGATTATGACATCCAATAGGAACCCAATAGCAAGTACTACTGGTTCGTCTCCGAAATTTCGAATATTCTCGCGCCCCTGCTATAAACTTTCTGAAAAGAGTACATCCAGGGGACATATTTTGAAACGATCCACTTCAGTGATAGTATCGCCTTGGCTACACCTCCGCCAACAGCGCGGCCTGATTGGCTGTTTTAGAAAATTTGGATGAGCTGATTGGCTGGTTGAGCACGACGTCATCCAATTTTGCTCAGACAGCCAATCAGCGCGCGCCTGCCGGCGATATTGTCGCCGAGGCGATACTATCGCCGAAGTGGATCGTTTCATAATACGTCTCCCTAATTCCGCAGGTCTCAAAATAAATAATAGCCTGTCTACTTTCTTCTTTGGATAGGAGCCCGCGCTCCGTGAAAAGGTTTAGTGGCGAAGTGTTGTGAAGAAAACCCCGGACAATTTTATGATATTATTTTTCCAGAATTTTTTTTTTCGGAAAGACGCAGACACATAAAACGCACAGGCGCCCAGTCACAGTGTAGAGAACGGCGCGTGGGGAAATCGGCAAATTTCTCACTTTCGAGGCGCCGCCGACATGCGAAATTCCGCAAAACAAGTTGCGAAGTACCGCAAGGTCAATAAACTAGAAAACACTGGAGCGTGTACATTGCTCTACAAAGAAGCAAGCGAGCTTTTCGAAGCCCGCGTAATCGGCGTTTGGGCGTTGCCGTTTGCACGAGTGCTAAGACCGTATTAATGTGCAGAGATATATTACCCTGCTTACCGAGTGCTATGATAAACCGGCGCAGCCAAACTGCGACTACAATACGGGCAGTAAGCAAACCCCGCAATATTTGCGCACTAACATGGTGAAGCAACATCAGCCAAATACCTCCGCAGTCGACCAAGCACGCGCCGCGGTCGACGAGTAAATAAAATACAACCCAATATGGCAAAACACAGCAGTGAAGAATGATGGGCCAGACAGCCCGCAAATACGTGCGCGCACGCCGTCTCCGGTAAGTACACCAACGTGCAAAGCATTGCATAGCTCTTTTGAAAAGCCCGAAAATACCGCCCACAACAACAAAACGACGACAACAACAACAACCCTATATTGTTTTGTTTTGGCAACCTCCACACCGAGTAGTGGTCGGCCCTATTGGCTCAGCAGTAGAGGAAACGCAAAACAAAAGCTAGGCAGCTGAGGTTCGACGTGTGTTCACGCACCACAAAGCTGTGGGCAGCAGCTAAATCGGTGATCCCGTGGGATCCATGACGTACTGACAACCAACCAACCAACCAACCATGCAACCAACCAACCCCTTTTCCACAGCTGCTGTTTCTTCGGTCAACACTTCTGTTTGCTCTAGCCGCGGTGCCGCTCGGAATTAAAGGGTTCGCAAATCAGAGACAGTCACGAGTTTCGCGCAGCGTTTGCTCGGTATTTTTTTATATTGTTCTTTCTGCTCAGGCAAATGTAACAAACTGAGAAGACGCGCAAACTGCAACGTTTATCTCACCTTCTCCGCTTTCCTACCATATGCTCTATGCGAGCGGTCGTGGCGGCAATGCGGATGATCTCAAAAAACGACGCAGACTATAGCGACGGTAAAAGATGCGTCGCAATTATATCGCGGGTCACACTGCGCAGCGATCCAGCGTGCTTAATTATTTGTTAGTGTGCAGGACGTTACATCGTTCTTGTTGAGTCCCAGCTGACCTCCACTTTCGTCAGTTGTCCCACATGAGATGTTTATCCGCTCCTAATCTGGATCAATATAGGTTCCATAAAATGGAACATTTTTGCACACAGTAAAACCTCGTTATTACGAAGTTGAAGGGACAGCAACAATTACTTCGTTACACCCATTACTTCGTTATATCCATTATTACATGTACTGCAATATGCATCTCCGGGGAGATTTCAAGGGAATTACTTCACTTAATTCGTTATATCCACTAATTCTTTATATACTCTTTTATTATAACGAAGTCTGACTGTATATTTTTTAGTAGTAGAACCTAGACGGACAAGAGTAAGAGCGTTACGTGTATTTCGTAGTAGACACAAGAAGCTCCGCCAAAGAATGAGCCGCCGCTCAAGGTCATTAGTTTCAAGTGCGTGTTGTGCTTAGTAAGCGTAATATTTTTGTCAAGTATGCTCCACTTAGCGATGCCTACTGGTAACGTCATTAAGAGTGCACTAGCACCGCGCCGTGGCTATACGTGCAGAGCACGCAACATTACATTTATTAACGCAAACAGAATAAATGGGGCACGGATGATAACGTGTGACGTTAAGGACTGAAAAAGAAAGATGAAAAGAAAATAACCAAGTTACACTAAAATTACAAAACAATATTAAATCACATAGACGAGCGGCCAACTTCCGGCCCGTATACCTATTGTAGGCAGCGAAAACCTTTTACTATAGTCTTTAAGCAAGTAATTAGCTGTAAATGCGCAATTAAATAATTTCACACTGAATAAATAAGGCATCGATCACACGTAACAAGACTTGCAAACGAACGCCTTATTAGAAGAGAGGAAGCGGAACTGCGTGGCGGGACCCCGATTCATCAGCATAAGCTTGAGAAGCGTCCACTTTTGAAACCTCGTATTCAAACTTCTGTGAACTGTACCAGTGCTTTTCTGAGGATTTCGTCGTCAGGAGCAAGATCGCGCCAAAGTGCAGTTTCGCTCATTTAATAAGAGAGCCCACCGCACAACTTGTCAAACCAGTCAAAAGATACAGAAAGAAAATAGCGAAAAAACATACCCGCAACGCCGGAGTCAAGTCTGCGGAAAACTGCCGTTAACGCTGAAACGCATTTCTTTGTGTCTTTTTATTCTTTTTATGTCTTCTTTATTTTCCCTTTTTTGTGCGTTCGTGTGTGCGTGCGCGGGCACCCTTATTTTTTCACCCCAGCTGCGGATTTATGCGTCTGCAGATTTCGAAACTTGCTATTTGCGACGCTATACTTTAAGATTGTGCATTTAGGCGGATTTCGCACGTAGTTCCTGATGTGCTTATGTGGTCAGGTCTCAATGTGCGTCCTTATTTATGCATTTTAGCTAGTATTTAGTCCCCATGTTTAGTGGTAATATATATAAATTCAATATATTGTGACGTCTGATTCGCCCTCGGCAGAATAAACAGCTCCAGATGCGGCTTTCCTAGAATAATCCTGAGCCTTTGGCGGCGCACTAGACTTCTCACCACAGATGTGGTATACTGCCCTTTCGGCACTGTATACATAAAGCGGATTGCCTCAAAAAGGAAGGTTTCAGAATTATAAAGCTTTGCTAGCGTAAGTACTTCTAGCAAATCCGGTACGTCTCTGTGTACGATTTCGCAGACGGCGAGTGATTGAAAGAAAATATTTTTGCAGTTGTTGCGAGGAGAAGCCAACGCAACGTCACTACAAAGTTGAGTATAGTGCTAAGGTTGTGTACTGTTGAAATTCACGTACATAAGCGACATCTAGACGTGTTGTACACACGGCGGCGTTTTTGACAAAGCTGGTCCGCAAAGATTCTGTTGTGATTGGGGCAATATATATTACCGAACCACGGCAACAGCGACCGTACAATAACGTTGTGAAACATTTTTAACCTGTATTGTAAACAACAACTGCAGGCTCCATCCATGTTTGCTGACCCAAATGTGTGTGGGGGGAGGAGGGCGGGGGCAGGGAAAGATATGCGTTCTTTCGGTCAAAACTGCAGAGAAGCGTTGTATGCCGCCTTTAGTGGGCCAATGCCTTTGGTCGTTGAGCTTTGAAATACCTATATACAGCGATTTCCTTATTACCTCGAGGAAATGTGAGACTGGCATCAGACGGTGCAATGATACTTGAGCTGTTTGTCTGGCTGAGAGCTGTAGCCGGTAACATCGCTAGATTTTAATATTTTCATCAAGCGTGATGTCTGCTTAAAACCAGAGCAAACATTGAATATCGGTACAGGCTGAAATGGACAGGGGAACAGGCAGAAATGGACAGGGGAACACGCAGAACGCTTTGCTTAAACAACGTTCGGACTCTGCGCTTGCGCATTTGATCTCCGCAAGGGCCCGTAGCGCATATGGTAACAAATACTTATTCAATATTTACATGATGTAATTATAACAATGAGTTGAGAATGCGCTTAAAAATCAGGGAGATTAACCAGAAGTACTTATGGTCGAATAGACTGCTAGGGGCGAAAGAATACAGGGATCCTTACCGAAAAAAAAGAAATACTAGTATGCCCCATATACAATATTCCTCTACAACCTAATGGCATCGCATATGAAAAAGCCCGTATGTTGTTTCATGCATTCTGGCAGCGGGAATAAAACACCGACAAGAAACACACGCAAACGCGCCCTCTTACTGATCAAGAAAAAAGAAAAAACTCTTAAGACCTTCACAACCAACAATTAGATGAATATATGTGTGAGCCCTCATGCAGCGCCATTGTCAAAGAAAGAATTAAATTCTCTAAAGGGAGGCTTGACGCGTGTACTGGATAATATATGACTCGCTTTCTTTCGGCACAATTTTTGCTCTCTCCTCGCGCACGTGTCGCGCGTGTGGTCCTCGCCCATTCCTGTGAGAGACGGCATAGTTTTGGGTAAATAAAATATCGGGCACAGCAAAGGCGTACAAGATTGAATGCAGGAATTTGCAATAAAGCTTTGGGCATAGCGGATTAAGTGCTGACGCAATGGACGAGTTCAGAGATGGATGCTTTGCCGAAGGCAGAATTCTACGGTCTTGCTAGCCTATTGAAATATCCGACTGCATCACGAAGCTACAAAGGAAACCCCAAGCGGGTTTCTCAGGCAGTGAGCTTCGCAGTTGAAGAAAAATGCGTACTGGGTTCGCGCATTCAAACCGAAACTATAGCCGCTTTCCTGGGTGGTCGCTGTGCCATCTGAGCTAACCTGGCGAGGGGGGGGGGGGGGGCTAGGACATTTCAGGGCGAGTCTAAATTAATCGACAACTCGAAACACAGATAATATCAATATGGCAAATCAGTTCAGCGGAAGCACTGCAGTAAGTAGGAAGGTACGCTATATTCTAGGTAACGCCATCCTGAAGCCGCCTCAAAATGAACTGAATGAATGAAATGAGTTGAACGTGACAACAAGGCAAAGTGTAAAGTATCTTATGGGACATGGAAAGAGATAAGCAGAGATCAAGCTTTTTAAGCGAATGAGCATAGAGCGCAATTATCATCATCGTTCTCATCGTTACGCATGATGTGAAAAATCAAGGAAACAGCCAGAATAGAAAGCAAAGAAGCTCCAATCAATGTAGCTAATGCAGATTTCCTAACGTTTAGGGAGGGTGCTGCAATCACCACGAAAACATGCCTGCGGGATGTTTTTTGCAAAGACGCCGTTTTATTTACTGATTTTTTCAACCGACTGAATCGTTATTCAACTGTTAATGTCGCGATCAAAAGTAGTCAATCCGATTTACATTATTACTTCGTCAAAACGACAAAAAGAAGTCACGGGCCGCCAATTGATGCAGGTCTTTGTGAATCGTCTTTTAAATTGACAGATCGTTAAATGTGTGCACTAGGCGCGAAGTCCATGCAGCAACCAAATGCTCACGTTTTGTCCTCACTAAAATCCTTCATAAATTCTTGGAGGCGTTTATAATCAGCCAATTGCTCTTCTTCTTCTTCATCATCATATCAGTAACATTAGCTATGCGCTAGACAGTCACCGCAGGGGTGTTGCTTGATTGCGTAGATGCAAATACTCGTAACGAAGTGGAAATCAGGAAAATGCAACTAGTTGAGAAAAAAAAAAACTGCAATGAAAAGCAAAGCGCTGACACTTTATGCAGCGTTCAACAAAGCAACAATTATTTAACTAAGCAGAGTACTAATGAATATTTCGGGGCTTCGTCGTCTCGTGGAACTTTCAGACATCCCTTGCGGGTGGTGACCACTCCCAAAATATATAGCGTCTTCTAACTAGACAGAATTATGCTAGATTTTATCCAGAAATTGCACATGAAGCCCCTAAGGCTGATTTTCTTTTTTTTCATTGCTTTCGAAGGGAAGCGCATTAATAAATGAACGCCGCTGCTATATCGTAAAAGAAGTCTTACGCAAGGCCCAGACCCACCATCATTTTGCGCTTTAGTATAAGAGGTCGTGTTTTTTTTTTGTTTTTTTTTCAAGTAATCTGTCGAGCCATGCGAGAAAGTTTTCAGCAGAGTTTAATTTATTCCCCCGATTACTTGTGCCCGTGGTGTGGGTGGCGTCGAAATCCACGCCCCAGCGACGGCTCTCTCAGATAAAAGAAGCTAATCTCGAAGGCCTCGCTTTTGCTAACTACGTGCGCCGGAATTTGTTGCGCAGCCAGAAATGCGTCATCAAGGCCATAATTTATACACCAACTATTATACAAAGGATGAGCAAGGGCCTTAAATTTTTGCATACAAACACGAAGCGTGCTAAGAGAGAGAAAGAGAGCAAGGGGAAAGTAGGGAGCTTGACCGGATAAAAGCTGCGGGTTTATTACCCAACCTAGGGGGGGGGGGGGGGGGGGTTGTTATATTGATATACAGAGCACAAAGAAACGAACAGCACACTTACACTAAGCGAATAAACACCGCCGAATTAGGCACGTTTAGCATCCATGGGTCCGTCTAGTGCTCAAAGCAGCAAGACGATGACGATAATAATTACGACGACGACCATTCGTTTACTAGTATTCTAAGTATCAATAATCATATGTATGCGACATACGCTGAGAATTACTTCTGCGCTGAAAACCTAATTGCGAGTTTCCACGCTTCACTTGACCTTGAATTATCCAAACCTTTGCAGTCACTTAGGACTAATCTTATTATCTAATATGATTGTGAGTGATCGAGTGAGTACGAACTTTATTGAGGTCCTGAGGAGAAAGAAGTGAAATATAACTTCCTGCATTTTCCTTGCTTCTTTGTATCTCTCTCTTTCGACTTCACTCTTTTGACTCTACGTACGCAAAATGTTATATCCGTATCTACCTTAGGTCACTAATTATAATAATTTGAAGTGCTCGCTTTTACCTTCTTCTTCTTCTTTCTGGGGTTTTACGTGCCAAAACTAGTTCCGATTATGAGGCACGCCGTAGTGGAGGACTCCGGATTAATTTTTACCACCTGGGGTTCTTAACGTGCACGCCATTACGCGATATAGTTTTAGGTTGCGAACGCCTAAACTTGGTAGTGCAGGACTTCGACGATTTGTGCACATAAAAACTAAAGAGAGGGAGAAAGGGAAAGGGAAGAAAGACAGGGTTTGTTTAACGCATGCACAGCGATTCATTAATTATAAAAGCACAGTAAGTCTATTCCAACCTTCTGATGGGTTTTTTATACGTCCTTGGGTACGAAGTACGAAGACAGCTTTAAAATTGGGGCGAGCGCAGGCAGCGTTGGGTTGCGCTGGGTCGTGTGGACAATGATGAAAAACAAACAGTATTTCGAAAATAAAAACACCGAAAGCTATACGTATTTACAGAGACCGAAAACAAGTTAAGGTACATTCTGAACAAACAAGCAAGACTTAATTTATAACTAGGGTTGTTTGTTTTCGGGTAAAGCCCGATTTTACCAAATTTTACGCCCCGAACATGTTTCAGCAGAATCGGGTTAAACCCAATTTCTGCCCGAATTCCGAAACCACATACCAACTTTTTTTTTTTTTTTCACTGTACGGAGTTTGCGGTGCCCACGTGCTAGCTTTCCTGCCTCGGGACAACAAAGTTAGATCCTGTTGGCTTAAGTGAGCTCCAGTGACCTATAGTTCATGAAACAAGTTGCGTGCAGCACAGTGGACGCTACACGCTACAGCTGAGACACATTCAAAGATCGGACAGGCCCCGGGAGGAGACCGACGTGTTGCGCATGCAAATGTTAATGTATGTTAACAAGGATGTGTAAAAAATCGATGAGCAACTTTTCGTGTATAAAATGTTTTATTTGCGTGAAGTTATCAATGCTCTTTACTGTCATTATCGCTTATTAGTTTCCAAACAAACGCCGAACTTCGGAGTATTTGCTAGAAAACCCCGATGTCCCCCCGATTGCCTGCGTGAAAAAGATCCGTAGTATTAATGCATTAGCGTTAAGCCGCTCGTGATACCATCCGATACAAAAAAAGAAGAAAAAAAAAACGATAGTAATGTATTACTTAGTACATTTGTGAATTTAACCTAAAAACCCGAAGTTCGGAATGGTTACAGCCTGAAAAATAGCACCCGATTTTTACCCCCCGAATTAAAAAAATATATATAAAAAACAACAAAACGAACAACTCTATTTATAACAGGCATAGTAATATTTACTTCCTTGTATTTCTGATTTCAAGACAAGCTTGTTTAAGTTGACCAGGGTGCTACTCTAGACTCTATCAAATTGTGCCGAATTGCCAAATTTGACATCTTGTTGGCCCACAGGGCTGCTGTACGACCTCTCTGATTGGCTCAGAACAAGAACACGGCGGAATTCGTCCGCATGGCTGATCTCTACAGTGTCCACAACATCACTTCGGCATATGAATGCACGCGGAGGTGAAATGTTTCTAGATTTCGCGCATATAGGAAAAGCAAGATGTCTTCGCAAGCCTGATGCCCATTGCTAACATCGCACGATTTTTATTATTTTTTTTGCAAGAAAATGGGAAGGTATAGAGACGTTTCTTATATCGCCGGCTACCCCGATATCCACAATGCACTCTAGGGCCAATAATAACGAAAAGACAACAACAAAAGCAGCAACGATTACGAGATCCACAACTACAACATCAAACGCTCGGTCAGCTTTGTGCTCGGTTCAAGGCTAAGACACGCCAACATCCGCTCAATGGTCGCTATCGCAGCCCGATCTCAGTTGCCTATCACGCCAATTCTCGTGTTCCGCGAGATCAGCCACTGTCTCAGTTTTGCCTCTTCTTAGTTCTGTCTGTAAATTTGGGCTATACACAACAGGGCCGGTATAATGTAAAACTTTTTTCAATCTGCTTTTATTCTCGATCCGCCTTTGGCCGTTCGTGATCGGGTCAGAATGGCTCAGGCCCAGCCCATGTGGCGCACGCCTCTTCAGTAAGTCCTGAGCGCTATATAGCCGAAAGGCTAACGGTGGATTTGGAATAAAAACAGATTGCAACAGTCTTGCGTTTTCCCGGCCCTGCAAACAGGAACCAAGTAGCTCTGACGAAACCGTTGCATGCGCGCGATAAGTCCCAATACCGGCCTGAGTATTCACGCCATTTCTCAATTTTTGGGTCTTATACCTGCGCAACTCCAAAAGCCAAACATTGCCTCGTGTTCTGCGCATGCGCACTGACAGCTAGCTAGTTTCCGTGTACCCAAGGCGCTTGGGTCCCGAATACTAAAACGTTACCTTGTTTAAGTTTCTGTGTGTAGGATGGAAGATACATGTGCGCCCGCAAACAGCAATCGGAATACCGTGCCCGTCTAGGCACCTTTCAAGTTGACATGCAAAGGTACAATCTTTTCAAGTGAGGCATAACATGATGTAGGCCTTCCGGTGTAATTTTGTAGACAAGGGCTGAAGAAATGCCGTGATATTTGTATTTTTGTTGCATGCGAACAGGAATTGTACGCACGTACGACATGTATGCGACGCAATTATACCAGGCGCGTCTTTTAGATTTTTTTTTTTCTTAATTACGCTAATAAAAAAACAGATTTGGCAAATAGCACAATCTTAACACTCCGAGCGAAATTACTTGATGAGGCGGACATTACTTCTACGCCAAATCAGAACGCTGAATTGATTAAGTAAGACAATTGCAGAAAATAAGTTCTTTAATTAATTACTTTACGGCACACATTGCAATTTACAATTTGTAGCCGGTGAGTTGGCAAGGCGTATCCACTTGGAACGAATTCTCAGGATCGCAACAGTTTCGAAATATGAATTTTCAACGTTTCCCGCGAAATAATTGGTGTTTCTGTTGCTTCTGCGCTTCAATGCATAAAACAGCGTTTTCTCAACAAACTAAGTGAAACAACAGTTCTCTTATAGCCCAAATTTGACGGCGCATATCTGGAAACTGGTACCATCCTCAGAATTTGTTGCAAGTCGATATGCCTTGCAAACTCGCTAGCTACATGCAATTCGTAGACTCTAGTATGTGCTGTGGATTGATAACTAAGAAGCCTAACTATAAAAAAATGTGTTAATTAATCCCGCACTTAGCTGCTCGCCGTAGTAATGTCCAACTCACCAAGTTAGTTCAGCGGCCAGAAGTGTGCCACAGTCTGCCACAGGTGACATTGAAAAATTTTTGTGCAGTTAAAAAAAAAGAAAGAAAAATAACACTGTATACAGCCTAGTGCACATGTCACGCTTGCATGTATTTCTTGGTGTTGAGCTCTAATCTACTCGCAAAGCGGCAGGAAGCTATTTTCTGGCTGTCGGCATGAGCTGTATGAGAATAAACCGAATCCGTCAGCGCAACATCGAGACAGCACCCAGCCTCGAGCTTTTGCAGGTGGCATTCGTAGCAGACGTTGTTTTTGTGCCCTATAGATGATACATACGTAGGGAAGGACGCACGTACACAAAGCGCTAACTATACAAGCTGATTTAATTACGCAAAAGCAAGAAGATATAGCGCAATGTTTGCGCACGCGCAAACCAAGACAGAAGACGTGGCAGGGGTGGCCTATCTCTATTGCTAAAGCGTTACCTCAAACAGGCACATCTCTCTCGAATATAAGACCATAGAACATTTTGAAGTGAACATTGTGTTGAGAAGGTGCAAGAATTGGGTTGAAGATGAATATGCAGAAGACAAAGATAATGTTCAATAGCCTGGCAAGGAACAAGAATTCAGGATCGCCAGTCAGCCTCTAGAGTCTGTAAAGGAGTACGTGTATCTAGGTCAATTACTCACAGGGAACCCTGATCATGAGAAAGAAATTTACAGAAGAATAAAATTAGGTTGGAGTGCATACGGCAGGCATTGCCAAATCCTGACTGGGAGCTTACCACTGTCGTTGAAAAGAAAAGTGTACAATCATTGCATTCTACCGGTGCTAACATACGGGGCAGAAACTTGGAGGTTAACAAAGAAGCTCGAGAACAAGTTAAGGACCGCACAAAGAGCAATGGAACGAAAAATCTTAGGAGTAACGTTAATAGACAGGAAGAGAGCGGTGTGGATCAGAGAACAAACGGGGGTAGACGATATTCTAGTTGACATTAAGCGGAAGAAATGGAGCTGGGCAGGCCATGTAATGCGTAGGATGGATAACCGGTGGACCATTAGGGTTACAGAATGGATACCAAGAGAAGGGAAGCGCAGTCGAGGACGGCAGAAAGTCAGGTGGGATGATGAGGTTAGGAAATTTGCAGGCGCAAGTTGGAATACGCTAGCGCAAGACAGGGGGAATTGGAGATTGCAGGGAGAGGCCTTCGTCCTGCAGTGGACATAAATATAGGCTGATGATGATGATGATGATGATGATGATTGTGTTGCCCGTCCGCGAAAATTGGGCTACACTATGTCGTTTGCATTATTAAATCATTCGGTAGTGGGCAATTTGTGTGTGGCCTTCCCATCGTATTATGTCTCATCTATGCAGTAGATATAACAATGTTTAGTGAACCCCACCAACTTGCCCATGATGATGTTCTGTTACGTATAAAAGCCTCACCAACACCCTTCGCAACGCAGAAGCAAATGAATTGCTACATAATTCTCGTCTAGTTGGTTGATACTTGCGGTGCAACACGACGCGAAATAATATAAAATAAGAGCAGGACAGGAAACAGCGTCACTTGCAACTAAGTTACTCCAGAGCAGACAGGTTGCCTTTTATAAAGAAGGCGCCAGGGTGCGCAGGCCGTTTGTTGGTTCAGCCATGTATCCCTGCTCTGTCACAACTGCTTTAGCTGAAACCCGCCTTCAGAAAATGAACTAGCAAAAAGCCAAGCGACTAGAGGACAAAAAGGCCGCAGGTAGTCCCTTATGTGCACAGATGTGCCTTATGTTGCACAGAAATTAAACTTAAGGCAGTAGCTAACTAGTGTATGGTAGCTATTGCTTTCTTGGCACCACGAAAACTGCCTGGCTTATGACCGCGAAGTTTTATACCGCAAAATCTGTTGCTGTGTACGAAGAAGCACGCGAGACCGTATACTGCCTGCGCAGTTGAAGGAGTGTAAGAAATCCCGCTCACTTGGGGTTGGGAATGTATTCGCGAAATCATGACCGGCGGGTTACTGCGATAATTTAAAAAAAAGGTATGCAATCTTTGCATTCTACAGGATCTAATGCATGAGGCAGAAACTTAAAGGTTAACAAGGAATGCTTGAGAAGGAAATTAAGGACTGCGCAGTGAGCGATGGAATGGGAAATTATAAGCGCAACGTTAAGATACACGAATAGAGCGATGTGTGTCTGATAGCAAAGGGGCATAGCCGATATTCTAGTCGATATTAAACGAAAATAATGAAGCTGGGCAGACCATGCAATGCGCAGGGCAGATAACCGGTGGGCCATCAGCGTTACAGAATGCGTGCCAAGGGAAAGGAAGCGCAGTCCAGGATGGCAGAAAATTATACGGGGTGATGAAATGAGAAAATCTGCAAGCATAAATTGGAATCGGCTAGCGCAAACCAAGGGTGTTTGGAGATTGCTTGGAGAGGCCTTTGTCGTGCAGTGGACATAGAAATGGGCTGATGATGATGATATATTGTACAAAGAAGTCGCTGACGTTAATTACAGGATAGTAGAGCACCAGATTTCTGTCAAGAACAATACTGCTGCGCATTTTCGAGTGCATTGTGGTACCTGCATGCGCGGTTTTTATCCACTGTGGTGCCTATTCACTGTGGCTCCAGCCAAGTCTTTCTAACATCCACATACTCGGAAGAAGCAAAGTTGCTTGGGCAAGGGAGTTAAAGGTAGCATATTACATTACACCAACAAGGCATTTATGTCAGCGACACGTCAGTGGCTCTGCGCATTGCTGAAAATCGATCTTTTGATCATACGTTAGAATAAATACGCATTTCTTCCAATTCGATCTTTTTGGTCTCATCGTAGTGCGCAAATATACGTATATAGGTTTGCGCAAGCTGCCACCATCTGTCTAAAACGTGTATCTGCCCGCTCTGAGTGAACCTAGTTGCGAGTTACGCTATTGCTGTTCTTCTCGTACTGCATTCGTATCGTTTCGCGTCAGATTTCATGACAACAATTGCATGTGCTCGTGGTCACTATTACAACAAACTTCAAGAGGCGATATCGTACACTCGTACCCGTGCTACCGGAAAGAGACGAAGGCGGACATTATCTTTGGCCCGCCAATAGAGCGGAATACGCCAAGCATTCTCTTTAGCTCTTGTCAAAGACCACCCCTGTCCTGGGCTGTCGTGTCAGGCCTGGCGTGATTCTACCTGGCGTGAACGCAGGTCGGCATACGCGAAAACAGATCGCCATACAGCCAGACGGTAAAAAGGCGACCCCCCCCCCCCCTCCCCTCCCGCACACTCGACGTGTGCTCCGAAAAGCAGAGTTTGGGTGTGGTGGTCACGCATCCGGGTACAGTTTACTCATTCTGTTTCTGTCATTCGCTTTTCTTTCGCGGCATGAATCTTTTTTATATATATTTCTCTGCACACTACTGACGCCAGTTGTTCCGCAAAGACAGTGACGCAGTTGCAATTACACGTATGAAACGGACCTAACTGCTTACATATATTTTCATTCCCAAACTAGGCCCCCGTGGACACATGAGCAAATAAAAGAAAAAAAAATCTGTAGAACATAAGCGCAGCAGGGTGTTTTGTGGCTACATGAAAACAAAAAAAAATGCCTCACAGGATGAAAGTGCCTCACAGGATGTTACACCCAAATCAGAGAAACATAAATCCCGAGTCTTGCCGCTCTTGTCACGTTACTTTTGTTCATGGAAACGCGTTCACCGCGAGATCACTCTAAAAAATGTTTACGCCCTTCGGGGCAAACTTGGTCCCCAAACAACAATTGTCATCTGTCAAACTTTCGTTTCCTTTCTCGGAAACTCTACGCTCGTTACTTTCCTGTCAAGAATGTTATGTCACACTGATAACACGCATCGTGAGTTGGAAGTTGCGGGCGCGTAGCGGTGAAGAAACTAAAGGCATGCAAGACAGATGATTATTCTTTGGGGACACTATAGGGCCCAATATTACTAGTATTAATTGCGAACTCGCAGATAAAGTTAGAAAAAGTAAACATAACAAATAAACTGCGATGTTGCGATCACGTTCCATCGGAGCTCACAAGGTTTTCTTTTTATTTATCGCTCTGTTTTCTGTGCTTCTTAAGGTGAGAAGCCTGTCGCTAGCTTTGATAGCGCTCTTGGTGAACGTACATATCGTTGAACCGTTAGACTCTAAATTGCAGGGCAGCTCATATTGTGCTCACTGCACACAGAATCTGGGCTCGTAATATTCTTTTCTCCGGTAAGTATAATTAGCATTGCCATACCTATAGTAGCAAATTATTTTCCCTGATACGAATCAAGGAAAATATTTTGCTGCGATAGTAACTTTGAGGATGAAAACTGCCAGATTTATTTGAATGAACTTTGTTACATTTGAGGCGGAAAGTTGAATTCTAGCGGCAGTAAGAAGCAGAACTTAGATTTGGGGTCTGGTAAATTTGCAGATTGGTAAGCTTTAAAAAGAATTGAAGCTCTAAGTTTATAAATACGTAACTCTGCATCAAAAAGAGATATCGCAGTTCTATAATCTGCACCCGTTTAGAGCATCTGAAGCGGCCAAATCTGATAAATGTACATCTTACGTGGAATCGTTGCAATGTTTACGAAGGTTTTGCGACAGTCCTATTCACAAATTAGTACTATATTTGAGAGTGGTGTGCGATACAACAATTCGGTACGCTTTAGATAGGCGAAGTTTAAAAAAAATGGTGATATTGTTTGAATTTGTGGGCGACAGCACTGCGAAATGCGATGGTGAATATTTTTTTTATTTGTAATAATATTTCCAAGAAAGTGACGGTCTAAATAAAAGAATTGCTTCCTATAGCCACTAGATTTTAACTTGTTCTTATAAATACAAGATATCATCATTGGTGCGGTGGTTGCCGAGAAAAGCGATTTATCCGTTCCCAGGTAAATAGATGGGAGCTAAAGCTCCCTCTTGAGAACGAAGTAATGCTAAGCCGACGCCTTTCAGAGCAAATCACCTATAAACTAACTCGCTCAATCACTCTTACTACATGCCAAGTCATTCGACCAAGTACTCAACCATGTTTTGCGCCGTAATTTTAAGAAATAAAGTATACAGGACTTTCGTGTCATGCTCTGCTTAGCGTCGGTCTTCTCTCATCCAACGCAGCATTGGTAAATGTCGCAGCCGCCCATCGTACCAAGTGTGTTGGGGTCATTCCGACGCTATCCACTCATGCTGTACCTGTCCCCGAGCGTGCTAATGCCCCTTTCTGTCACGCCTCCTAAAGCGCTATTTGGGAAAGTTGGACGGAGGACCCACGAGAATCTCAGCCGGCATTTTGGCCAAGCCTATAGTGGACCACATCCTCGATCTTCAAGGATACACGCCGCACACCTCATGCACATTCATGAACATCCGTTGTATATATGAGTGGGGATGTGGACAGAGCATCACAACAAATAATATGTTGTTTCTCTCTTCCTCATAGGAGCGCCCCATGATCCGAATGGTTGCAGCACTCACGTTCAAAGAGGGGGTACCAGAAAGCTCGCGTATAAAAAAAAGAAAAAAAGAAGTCTCAGTGTCGCCCGAAAGGCAAACCATCGATTGCGATAGCAAATTAGTGGACGGCTATACGAAATAAGGATAGTAGCTTTATTGGCCGTAGAAACTTCTAAGCCTAGGCATACTAACTAAATTAAGAAGCATGGTGTCACGCGCGCCAAGCAAACATGAACACATCTCACTCGGTGACCGCGGAATCTCGCTGTCAGAACGCTGGAGTGAGGGAGTGCGGCAGCAGCAGCGAGCGAATTGACCTTCGTGATGCGTCTCGCATCAACGCGAACTAAGCCGCGAAAACACAGCGCATGGCGGACTGTGTCCACGACGCAGATGGCTTTCAAGATACAGTGGCCTGGGCGGGCGCGTGCGGCCGCCCGGGGTAGAATGCACCCCCTTCCTACCCGCCCCCGGAGCGTTGCGCGCGACGGAAGACGGCGCGCTTCCTTCCCGCTTCCCTCCCTTGCGTGCGCGAGATTTATCCGCGATCGCCGGCTCACCCTCGCACGCTTTCACTCGCACATACAGCATACGGCCCGCGGCGACGATTTTATCACCCTTGCTACTTCGTACGGAACCTCACGGCGACGGCAGAAATGCGCCTGGAATGTCCATATAATTACCGTCGCAATAAAACAGAACCAAATGCGGGCGGAAAAGCGTATATATCATGGGGGAAAAATGGTTCCTGCGCTTCGCCTTCTCAGGTTGCATTTCCGTTGGCACGCAACTCGCTCGAGCGCTGTCGCGTCCGCTCACGTCGCGCACATCCGGGCAGCCGTGCGGCAACGGCTGGGCAGTCGCGCTTCATTGGCCCGGCCCTGTTTGGATCAACGGGTCCCTCATTCCGGCACGCAGGTTCGCTGACGCGTCTCCATCCGCCGGACCCGTCTCGCTCCCGCGGACCCGTCACCCTGTCACCCTCGCGCAGGTATTCGCTAGACTAGCAGGGCGCTGCGCTCCTGCAGGGCTTTGAGTGTGTAATGTGTCCATCCACCACGGTGCGCAGCTTTTCTCATGAATGTGGTGCGCTTCGAGACGAGACGCTACTGTGAGATTTCAGATAAGCAGTCCCATAGCCTGCTGCGGGAACAAGTGTACTTGCCTGCGTAACATCGAAGGGCGAGGAATGATTGAAGGACTAGAATGTCACATATGAATATACCTTTCATGAATCGCAATACTAGCGACCGACAGTTGGAAGATTGCTGGTGGAAAGGTAGGCAGAACACGGCATCGAACGAAATATTGCTTTCATTGTATACTATATATTTGAAGATTCCGTGACTTGTCATCACGAATCAATGACAGTAAAACAGTAATAGAGAAAAAAAAACGTGGTGGCGCTTTCTGTCAAAGTTGCAGCACTATAGAAGGCGAAACACAAAGAAATGCGCAAGACGGGTGCTCTACTGCATTTGGTATTTGTGTTTATTTAAACACACGTGGCAGATACCATTTATTCAGCCTGCCTTTTTATATTCCATGCGCGTTCAATAAATAGAAGTTTGAAATGTCCAAAGGTGCAAAGAAATTGCAGCTTCGACAAAAAAAGTACCCCAGGACCGCTCTTTGCACAACAAAATGTGTTACGTGGCTACAACCTCAATGCGATGAACTTGTCAAACTTTCGTAACTGAAAAGAGCATCAAACGGGCGCGCATGCTCCGGCACCGCCTCGTTGCATTCGAAGAATTTCGAGAAGCCTTGTTGCGAAACCTGCTAATCAGCTTGGAATTGCTGCAAAATCTTGGAGCGATCCCCTGGTAACTATCCAAACTTTCGTCTACCGTAAAGAGAACGACACTCCGCTGTATAGGCAATGCGGGACGATACTCCGCTACTTTCAATGAAAACTTTTGGACGGTAGCAACGATACACGGCGACGTGCTTCTCTTTCAGCTTACTGCGGCGTTGTTTCAAGGAGTTCGAGCTTTACAGAAACGAGGAGGACACTTTATGCGACGCATCTTAAAGAAAATGCCTTCACGAAACGACCACTAGAGTCAGGAAAGTGGAGCCTTTAGCCACACGGCTGTTAAGCGAGAGCATCGGTGGCTGCCGTGCCTTAAGCCAGCGAAGCCTTCTTCAAGTGTGACTAAGCCAAACTTCATTTTTTTATTTAGGTGTTCTGAACTCGTGAGCGGTAGTGGACGTACGTAGTTGATTTTGGCCTGCTCCACAGTTATTCGAAAAGCGTTTCCACTGCTTCGGAATGGTCAGCTAGTCAATAAACGTTCCTGCTTCTTTTTTCTGCCATCATGCTTCGTTCACTGCAGCGCTCTTATCTGTCGCTAAACTATTTTTTTTTTCACTGTGATGGTAGCCCTATTGAAACCCAATCTCCCAAGGCGTTTTATCCGTTCTCTTCATAGAGCGAGCGTGTAATCATCCTTGAAGATAAGGGCAGGGTCGACGGCCAAGCTGATATTTTCTATTTCAAGGCCCTCTGGTGCCAGGCAAAGTGAAAAAAAAGCAAAAAAAAATCAATTATGAAACTGTTTTGCTTTGCGACCTAACCCCGACGTGAGTGGATACAAAGCGCGCGAGCTGCTTGCTTCATGTATTGGTGGCGTCTATCGACTGATGGCAAAACTGCCGCCCATTTATGAAGATGCTTGTGTGGAGAAGAAATCAGTGGGATTCCGCTCCTTCGTGCTTTACATAGGTTTCTTACTTGCCATAAAGTGAGAAGGGGAAATGCGGCTCTTTATCTGGCTCCCTTTTTGCTTTGGCGAAGTCGGAGAAACGTAGATCTACCAAAACAGCTGCTTGTGCTCGTGCGCCGAGACACTGGATTGAGTCTGGAGCCGAGGCGGCGAATTGTGTCGTCACTGTTCAAAATGCTCACACACATTTATGCACGGAAGACAGCTCCATTCCGCGAAACGATCTTGAATCGAGTCAGTGAATGAGTCACAATGAATTTGGCATGAATGGCGACGCTGAAATCCACAAACGCGAAGCATCCGCACGTTTTGGTTTATTCAAGTTCACCTCGTTTGACGTTGTGTATATTTCTCCTCGCCAAACATATAGAAAAAGTTCTCACTAGCTGCGTTTAGCGCCTAACCCCTCCCCTCTACCGCAGCCAAAAATCAATCTCTCGACGACATCATAGGCACCAGTACGCCACAACTACTAAATCACCGAAACAGGTTATTTCATCGTGCCATTTCTCCCGGCAGCACACTGAAACAAACGCATTGACCCTCTCGAATAAGATTTGAGGAGCTAGGTTCCTCGCTAACCAACACTGTACTGAATAGCCGGGGTCGAGCACCCCGACTGGCTTACACGGAAAAAAAAGAAAGAAAACCTCTTCAGCGCACGTGACTCGACCGGAATATGTTCGCACGAATCGCGCCTCTCGCTTTAAGAATGGCCGTCGCATATGGCGCTGCACTTGACCGAGCGTGCGGCTACTCTCAGGGGAGACGAGCGACCCACCCGCTCGCCGAGAAAAGCATCGCTAGATGAACGCGCCGTGGCCACCCCTGCCGTCTCCCGGCAGGCCCCCTCCGTTGTCGGCATCCCTTCGCTATACCACAGTGGAAGCTAAGTGAGGAACGGATCTCATCACAGTCGTCTTTCGCTGGTCCTCTCTTCTCGTCTGAGCCTCACTTCTTGATGGAGATTGGTTGGGCAAGAGAAACAGAATCGTACGCCAGTGAACGTTTCTGGTGCGAACGACCTGCCGTTCGGGTCGGAGCGACTTTGCCAGTAGACGCGGTGTACATATAACCCGGCACTCCATCATCTCCTTCACGACATCAACGTTATGCTTTTTTTTTTTTTGGCTAAGCCATGTGTTGATGAAACCACGGCACTCATTACTCTAAGAGGGATCGAAATCGCTGATGTAACAGCGTACACGCCCTCACCTTCTCCAAGAAGACAAAACAAGGGAAAAAAAAGAAGAGGCACAACGGAAACGAAAACAATCGAAGAAAATTAGCAAGATGGCGAGGCACCCAGTCGTTGGGCAGGCACAAGACTCTCGTTCATTTTGTTGGCTTTTTGTTTTTGTTCTTACTTTTATTGTACCAATTCACTAATAAAGCTGCGTCACCGTGGTCTTTTAAGAAGAAGGCGTTGTGAGACTCAACCCCTCGGGTAAAAAGAATTGTGTACACGCTTTCCAAGTCCTGAACAACAGCGTCCTTCACTCGTCTACTCACATTTGATGGTCTATCTTCTCTTTCTCTCTTTTTTTAAAGAGTTTATTTATAAAATAGTTCAGAACATTTATGTGTCCAACGCCATTGACTGTTTCAAATACCTGCCCCATACTGCTTCCGCCCGGATCAATATAATGTACTCCTCAATAAGCTTCTCACTATTTTGCGTTACTTCGTTTTTTGGTGCACAGCTCGACGGTGAAGGTTTGCTTCTCTCTTTCATTAAAAATCGCACCACCCCAATACAGTAACAAGATCTTAATTTTTTTTCTATGCCTCTTAGTTGATTGTAAGACTTTAAGGGAAGAATGCTTTTTCGAATTGCTGCTAACACTATCGATTTCGATGTAGAGAGATTTTACGTCTCTCTATATTTTCAATCAAACTATAGTGTCGTAAGGGTTAACCGACAGTATACCACAAGTCTATAGCAGTTCTCAAAACAAGCGCAACAAAATGCCGACACACACAACGTTTAAAAACATGAGATAATTGATATTTCCGAGCGAAAGTATATATGCGCTAGGGAAAACTTCAATCGAAAAAAAAAGAAGAAACGGAACGATGTGACAGCCCTCACATGTAAATTATACAACGATAAAGAATCAATGTTCCTGCTTTACAGGGACCAAAAGGAGACGCTGACGCATTTTAACCGAATTTCGATTTTTATTGCGCCTGAATAACCTTTTCGATAATGTGTATTTTCCTTTCCAATTTACACATGGTTGGCAGAAAAGAGGTCATGATCAACTAGAGTGACGACAGTGCCTGCTAATATTCCCAAAAACAACACTTTCGAGATTCCACCTGTCTGCTTCATAATACGGCCTATTACGTCATTCGTGCAGATGCATCGTCCAGTTCGTCATAAAGTCAAAGGGGTCCAAAGCGTTCAGAACACACTGCACGACAGAACTACATATAATAGTGTATTCCGTGGGCGATATTCGCATCAATCTCATCTAGGCTGGCCGTAGTCTCTCTTACCCTGGCTTCAACAATGACCACGTTAAACTAAGCACTTCCAACATGTGCTTTGAAGTAATTACACAATAAAAGCGACGAAACAAAATGAGTTAATTATTATTCGCATTGGTGACAATCGCACAACTTTTGTTGTCCACCAACTCGATTAATTTTTGCGAGGAATGTTCACAACTCTGTTATGAATTTCCTCTCTTTCGAAACTCAAGACGCACACAGCTGAAACACCTGTTACAGTCAACCCTTAGACGTTCACATTAAGGATGCATTTCGCTGCTTTTCGTCTGGTTTGATAGAACCTTATCCGTCTTCAGCAGATTTCACACATTATCTCAAGATCTACTCTCTCAGAGTCCTCCCCAGAGTTCACCTTTAACCGCTCTTTCAGCCTTTTTCTTTCTTTTCTTTTTTCCTTTTTTTAAAGTGAGAGATAGAGAGAAATAGACAAGTGAAAAGTGACAAATATCGCAAAGAATCTGGCCGGACTGGGGCACCATTTCTTTTCGCCTCTCCTCTGCCTGCAATTCATATTTCTATTTCTGCTTCCTAATTTTGTCGCCATATTCTTCCATCCAGTGCGGCCCCACTATTTCACGGCCCCGGACACGTCTCCCTACCTTGTGGAAACCCAGACACTCAGTGGGGAAGAAAAACTGACGGCTGCCTCCACCGCGACGTCGACCGGAAGTGAAACGTGATTTGTCGGCTCCGTCCATAGTGCAGGCGTAAATTTAGCCCAAATATATAGCCAGCCCCCGCATCGGGATCGCTCGTAGATTTCGCTATATTGGGAATGAAAGCCTGCGAAGAAGAAAGCCAACCGAAAGTCGAGGGTATGAACGATACCGCGATATCTCGGGCCATACGCCAGCTATTTTTTCTTCGACGCATTACGCGACTTATCGCTGGAGACAACCGCATCCGTTCTAATAACCTTCACAACCTAACCTTTATCTCCTTCTCTCGATCTCGAGTTTTTTTGTGCATTTGAGACCCCCTATATTCTCGTATGCTAGAATATTGCGTGCAGTACAGGGAGTTGTGGCGTACATGACCTAACAAGCACATTGTTCAGTAAGGAGAAGGGTTCGGTCGCATTGCCAGTTTGCAACTTCTGGGCGTCGATCTCTCGGGCGTCTTTTAGTTACACAACGCGTTTTTTAAATTTAATTTTATTTGTTTGGATACACCCTGTTTCTAAATAATGATTGTCTATTATTCTCAATTCCTAAATTATTGAACACCCTGATAACCTCATCTTATACAAACTTGACATGGTAGACTAGGACCGCACGGGGCAGCGACATCAGCCTGGTGCTTCTCTCGGTTCCAGCGCCGGTTGCGATGCACGGTATTAAGCCAGGACGCCGCGCACCGTAAGCTAGAAGAATCATCGCTGTCCGCATGAGCGGGACACGCTTCTTTTTATTCGTAACCAAAATGAAGAAGAACCGATGGCCCATCTGGACCTCAGGGTTTCTACTTCCGGCAGTAGATTACTGCGCATCGCTCAGCTATATCTGGCTCGGGGATTTGAGCGCGGTTTTTTGAGTGCATGCAAGCGTTTGTGTTTGTTTATTTCGGTGTCTGCAAAGGAGAGGGGGGGGGGAGGGGGGGAGGCTTACAGCGAGCGATTACGACTGCACTTGATGGATGGCATAGACGGATTATCCCCACTCCCCATCCCCTACGCCCCGAACCTCCTTCACACTTCGCCCTTATACTTCTCTCATTCACACGGTGTATCCGCGAGTGCGCTTCCTGCGTTAACGTCTGGTGATGCGTGAACCCATGGTGCGTTAACCCTTGGTGATGGGAGGCGACTAACGTCACTCAAGAGGAGGGACGGCCTGCTCTTTATCGGTTGCCCCAAGCGCCCTCTGTTGCTCAAAAAACTAACCACTTATCATTTCACCCAGTGTTATCTCGGAAACCGGACGCTTCTACTGCGATTAACTTCGCCGGCTACCCCGTTACCTTTGTCGCTTTCTCTTCAACGTCGTAGTTAAGCTTCAAAATGAATAAACATAATAGATGTGCACCGAAGCATACCAACGGTACACCTATTGGCCTACTTGGATTTTGCAAGGGTGACGTTTTAGATTACGTTTTATTCGTCGCAGATGTCACCTGTAGCTGTGATTTTATTTCATTTATTTACTTTTAGGGCCGTTCAGGAGTTAGGAATGTATCGCAGCAACAACTGAAATGTATGCAAGTTAGGAAAGGATAAGCAGCGAGTTTTTATTGCGATAGCAATTATATGGACACTTCAACCGGATTTCTGCCGTCGGCGTCGCCGTCGCCGTGAGGTTCCGTATAGATTCCAAGGGCGATAAAATCGTCGCCGCGCGACGTATGTGCGAGCGAAAGAGCGCCGGGGACGCGCGCCATCACGGAGGGCGAACGCACGGTGGAAAGCAAACGCGACCGTCGCCCGAAAGGCCGTGGCGGTATGGGAGGGAGGAGGAGGGGCGGCGCTGTGCTCCGGCACCAAAGGCGTATCTTGCCACTCAATCTCCCACGCGAAAGCAACAAAGCGGGAAGAAGGGGGAGGGGGGGAGGCAGCTTCTCCTCTGCCAACAACTTCTCCTTTGCCCGACGGTGCCGGTCGCCCGCACCGTCTCTTATCTCCACACGGCTCTGACCTTTGTATGCGCTGTGCATTCGCCTTTCAGTTTCCGTTGAAGCGATAGACCGCGCGAACCTGCGCTTGCTGCTGCCAGCGTTTTGACAGTCGTTTGCTGCGGTCATTCAGTGTGATCTATTCATGTTTGCTTGTGCGCGCTGACACCACGATTGTTAATTCAGCTAGTAAGCCAATGTGTCCAAGTTTATGCAGCCGATAAAACTACTATCCCTACTCCGAATAGCTCTCTACTAATTTGCTATCGCAATCGATGCTTCGCCTTTCAGACGAAACTGCGGGGGGGGGGGGGGGGGGGTTTCAGTAGAGGTAAAGAGAAATTGAAGGCTTGAACGTTTTCTCATCTTGAATAGGGACGATGAAGGCGGGAACGGGATTCTAGGCCCTGCCAGCACTGCGAATAAAAGATTCAGAATATAGTTGGCTCTTGAAACTGAATATGGCCAAATCAGAATAGCTGACAGTTTGGCGTGTTGATAAACGTTCATGATGAAAAAAAGCACTACTAAAACGGAGATTTAGCAAGAACGCAGGACCTGTGTGTCCTTGCTAAGTATCCGTTTCAGTAGCGCTTTTTCCGTCATGGCCAAATTAGCTCCGCGGAAGCCCGAAAGGTGGAGTTAGTTGCATGAAAGGGTAGAATCGTCTTTCACCCGACTGTAACACGAAGCTACCAAGGAAACCCAATACGGTTTTCTCTTTCAGTGAAATCCAATGAGGCCTTCCCAGAAAGGCAAATCCGTATCGGGTTTCTTTAGCAGATGGCAGCTTCGTGCTATAATCAAGTGAATGGCTTTTCTTTTTTCCTTTGGAAGATGTAACAGATTTGGAGATGCAACGGTGTGGAAGATGTAAGCCTATTTGTGTGTGTATGTGTGTGTGTGTGTGGGGGGGGGGGGGGGGAGGGGATGACCGTTAGCACTTTTTCTTCCTATGCGCAAGAATGCACGTTCACTGCTTCTGGGATGTCTTCGGTTTTGCTTTATTATTAATGGTTTAGCGTAAGCCGTGCCAAAGCGAGAAAAATGGATGTGTGTGAATTGTAGGAATCCAGTGAAATGGCAGAAGTATGCATGTACCTATATATACTACATCAGAAAAAGCCAGCAAACAATGACACTAACGACAGCATAGGGGAAATTATTTCAAATATTTGTAGTTCTTAATTGGATAAAGGAAAAATAAATAAACTTAAATGAAAGTGGATGAAAAATACAACTCCACTTTCATTTCCATTTATTTATCATCCCTTTATTTAATTAAGAACTACTAATAGTTCTTGAACAAACAGCGCAAAAGAGTCGAGGACAAAAAGACAGGTGCAACAGACAGGTGCTAACTTCCAACTAAAATTTTATTTGAAGAAACAAGGGTTATATACATGAAAATGAATTGCACCACCGTGACGTCATGAACTCCCTATCGCATCAAAAAGGCAATCTCTTTGTCGGCAAGTGCCACTGACGGGCAAATAATGTACAGTCAACCACAAAAGTTTGCGGACCACGCGAGCGCGTGGCCAAGAGCCTCTTCGCGACACTTCCGCTACGTCACCAGCGATCGACAGCAGCGCTACGTTGAAGACGCATCCCTCCTTAAATCTATGGCCTGTCTATTTTCGCACTGTGCGCAAATATTTTCTACCTATCTCTTTCAACGTGACGCGCTCTTTGTTAGCCAGGGCTACTTGCTTATATTTTGAGAGCAGAATATCAGTACAAGTAATCAGACAGAATATTCTTCGGCTGTTATCAGTTCTATTTTCGCGTAGCCACGCTGTTTTTTTTTTTTTCGTGAGTGCGTGAGTGAGCGGTGAGGCAGCCATGGGACACAGATGCTTAGTCAGTAGGCAGAATTTTTCCGTTCCTCCCCCATCGCTAAGTGACAGTAGCGGCCGGGATTTGATCGCCTGCGCCCAGGTTTTGCTGCGCAAAGCCCGAACCACCGCGCTGCTATAGTGGTTACATTTAGAAAAATAAGAAATAATCGGGTGCGATGACTCTTTTTATAACCCTTTGCGACACGGCGTCCTCGTTTGGGGACTCGAACTTCGGAGGCGCGTCCCACGCCACGTGTTTCTTCAAATGACCTGAAACTCAGTGTGCACATTCGTGTCCGCTTCCTGATGGGACAACTAGCGGTCAGTTAACTTCATTGTCCTGCGTATTGCTGCAGATGATCACTTTGCTGGAGACACTACCATGTTAGACAATCGTTCGACGTGCCGCGTTCCAAGACCAACGTCAAGAGTATTTTTTTTCTCCGGTCGACACGAATACAACCGAAAAAGCAAGTGTGCATGCGTTTCGGGCCTAATAGTTGATTCTTTTTATGCAAGCATTGAAGCTGACGGATTTCAGAATAATTGGATAATGAGTTATACGCTAATTAATTTTTTTACTGAAACTCGCACAAAACAGCACATTGCTTCGTCTTCTTTCTTGGAATGTAATAGTGAGCGTCTTGAAATGATGCCATGCGCATTTGACGCATTTGCAGACAGTGCATCATAATTCGTGTCTTAAGGGGATGAATTTATTCACAAGACATTTACAGAAGTGTCATGAAACATAGGTCTCTCAATGATCTAGTAGGAAGTGAAATGTCCGCCGTTTTCTAGCACCTTATTGATGCGTGTGGGCATCGACTCGTACAAAGATTCAGTAATCTCCGGTCGACCGCGCAGGCTTTCCCATTCTTGTGCGATCGCTTGCCACAGCGTATCGGCCGTGCGGCCGCGGTTGGCTCGTGTGGACAGCCGTTTCTTCAACATGCCCCAGACATTTTCTATGGGATTCAAGTCGGCGCCACATGGAGGCCACTCAAGCTGGCAAACAGCATGTTCTTCTAGCAATGACTGGACGATACGTGCTTTATGGATCGGGCTGCGGTCGTGTTGAAAAAAATAGCAGCCGTCGCTGAAGGGACCGTCCAGCGCATACGGAACGAGGTGTCTAGTGATGACGTCGCAGTACCGTGACGCAGTGAAGGGCCCTTCCAGACGCACAAGGGGACCAAGGCCATCTTTGCTGATTGCTCCCCACACGCTCACGGAACACCGTGCACTGGATAGAACACTGTGTGTGTAATTAGGCAGATATCTGCAAGAAATAGCATACAATTGGGTTCCAGCGGCGCGTCTAAAAATGTTGTGATTCCTCTTGCGTATGAACTTTATAATGCTGTTATAGAGTTGCAATAGAAAACGTGCAAACATCATTAGATAGTACTGAAAGACCCACTGGCAGCTTTTAATTAGCTTCAGAGTAAGTAGTACTATGAAAGAATCGTTAATGTTTTCAACATAATACCACTACAGAAAAATCTCGTAACGTCCAAAAGCTCATTTTACGTGAAACATGTTGTGATGCAGAATTAGCTTCGTGAATTAACTGCCAATACACTGTAAACACACCTGCAGTTTAGTGGACGCCAAACCCGCTTCCGTTGGTCCCAGCGCGTGGAAAAAGTTGACTCGTCGCTAAAGATGACATCGCCCCATTTCTCTGTTGTCCAATCTTTCATTGCTGTAGCGAACATGAGTCGTTCTTGTAGCTGGCTGTCTGAGAGGCAGGGCTTCTGTGCTGCTCCGAAAGACTGCAGGCCAAGCTCACTCAGCCTTCTTCTTACAGTCTCAGACGATACCGTGAGCGAGAGCGCTTCTCGGATATCCTCTGCACTTTGAAAAGGATCAGCCACGATGGCGGCCGTAATCAGGCGGTCCTCTTCCTCAGTCGTGGCTCTTGGACGCCCACTGCGCTCCATATCTGTGAATCTGCCATCGTCGCGGAAAGCTTGAATAATCCTATTCACGGCAGTCCGGCTCCTGTTAGTTCGGCGGCAGATTTCGCGCTGAGATATTCCCTCTATAAATAAACGCACAATGTGCCTTCTTTCGTCAAGTGGAACACGCAGCGGCATCTTTCCAAATAGGCAATCACCACGTGGCCTGAAGCAAGTCTACTACGTTTTCAGCGACTGATGCGAAGATGCGCCTATGTGTGAAAGAAAATTTTCTATGCATCCGCTTTTTCTTTATTTTTGATGACAGTGAAACACCTCCCTACCCTTTCTCTCAAGACGCAGAAGCAGCAACACTCATTGGACCAAGATGCTGCCAACCAAAGTGCGCCAGTAAACGTCGCGTAAAAAATCGTCGCAGCGCTTCGTGAAACTTATCTACCCACTGGCACACCAGTCGACAAAGGTTGCAGTGATTGCTCCGATACTGCTATCAAGCCAGATATGTGGCGGTCTTATCGCAGACAGCGCTCTGCGTCAACACAACGAACTAACAATGTCACGCACGGGAATAAAAAATTAACAGGCAGGCGAGTACCAAGAGGGCTCATATCCGGGAGAGCGCCCCTGTCGCCGCTAGGTGGCGTACCGCTAGGTGGCGCGGATAGGCAGTCTGGCACGCGCTCGCGTGGTCCGCAAACTTTTGTGGTTGACTGTACGTGCCATCGGCCCTGGCAATGTGAAAAGCTTCTAATATCTGCCTTTCGAGCCTATCTCCGGAACGTGCCAGAAACTTGGTCTCATAAAGATTCGGACGGCATTTGTGACGTTTACAATGTTCCGTCAAATGACCTCCCGCATTGTTATTAACGGTTTAGTTGTGCTCTCGCGCCCTTTCATTATAACAACGCCCCCTTTGCCCGATATACACCTGCTTGCAGATTAAGGGCATTTCATAGACAACATTTCTCGTGCAACGCGTGCACTGTGCAGGATGTTTCTTAGAGCATGGGTCATATTTTGCTTTGGTCCCCACTGGGCATATTTTGGCCAATTTACATGGCGCACCAAAGACAAGATTAACATTGTGCCTCTGCGCAACTTTCTTGAGGTTGTGGGACACCCTGTGCCAGTATGGGATTACGTGTACCCTCCTCCTGTCAACCGGTTTTTTATTGTTAAATTCCTCTCTTACATGTTTAATCTTTTGAAGATGCTTATCGCAGACGCTAGTTACCAAATAAGATGGGAAACCGGCTTGGCTCAGCCTTGCAACCTGGTTGTTAAAGCGGCTTTCTACTTTGTGAATGCAAGATTTATTTAACGCTTCCTTTAGACCACGTCATTACAACTCCTCTTTTCATTAATTTGGAGTGGGCAGTGTCATACGGTATCAACTGCTTCTTCAACCTTGGCTGGTATTCCCAACAAAGATGCGTGTTCATTAACGTGAGCTTCAAATCCAAGAAACGAATGCAATTGTCAGTTGGCCGCTCACAGGTGAAGAGCCTCCTACGCGTTTCTAAAGGTGTTAATTACCTTTTCTACTGTGTCATCTAGCCTTGACTGTGGCACCTTGTTAATGACCACCAGATAGTCGTCGACGTACCTTAGTACGGTAGAAGCACATGACTGATCCAGAACGCTATCTACACTAGAGCACTGCACGGGCCGATTTTTTCAGCCCGGGCCCGGCCCGGGCCCGTTCTTACGTTCGGCTGCCCGCCCGAGCCCGACCAAAAGTTTTATGGCGAGACCCGGGCCCGGCCCGGGCCCGGAAATATTCTACGTTACCCGCCCGGCCCGGCCCGCCACCCCTTCACCTTAGTACGGTGGCTAGATGGGTAGGTGTGCCGACCGGCGCCTCTGGAGCGTAGTTCACCGCTTCTCCGCGTCATGACGCAAAATTGGTGCTGCGGTCAGTAGAACGGTTCCGCAGCGCGCGTCGTCTGCTACAGGGGGCTGGCGGCGAGCAAAAAAATAAAAAATAAAGCCCATATTGGAATAGTTGTATGTCGTCTGTTCGTGTCAGTTTCAAAGGTGAAGAGCTCCGCATCTCTCGTACTGTTTGTAAGTTCCTAAGCGATGTGGGATGTTCCAGGTCGGAAAAATGACCGGCGAGATTAGCGGCGGCGTTGCTCCACCAATCAAGACCACCAAGGACACCTACTGCTTCGCTCCGAACTGCAAGTCGGGCTCTAAATTTGTGACAAAGACAGCGGAATTGTTCCACTGTCTGACAGCGGAAATGTTCACCCCGAGCTGCTCAGTAGCTTGCTCAGTATCGGTACGGTGGCTAGATTGTATCGGTGACGTTAATGAGCAAGCGGTACACCGAAAAGCGTACGTCCATGAGCTCCTCGACGTTGGAAATTTTCAAGCCGCACATAAGGTGCTCAGCGCCTGCGACATCGAGCACCGCTGCGCTACTACAGGGAAAAAAAAAGTGACTCTAGGCTTATATTCTATATAGCAGGCTACGTAGCAAGGGAGTTCCTGCAAAGAACCAATTGTGCTCCGATTTCTCAGGGTCATTACTGAATTCAACAGAATGAGTAGGTAATAGGGCTGTTGCTCGCTTCTGAAGCACTAAACAAACAGCAGGTAGCATCGCTCGAAGACGCCTTCAAGCTGTGCTTCAGTTTAAATGAGTTACGAAGGAACAGTGTATCGCCGACTTTGCATCCTTTCTGCAGCGGAATCCCCCGAATTTGATCGGCTGTAAGCGGCACAAGAAAGAGCTCACAAACGATGTTGTGAAGTTCTATTCAATTATACGTGTTTACTTTCTTGTCAAGGGCATAACATGGCGCGCGAAAGCAACAGGGAGAAGAAGAATCACCTGAAGTGGAGGCGTGTGCTGTGAATAATGTTATGATGTGGTGGACCAACGTTGCGGCCTTGCTGGCGCTAGGCTATTTATGTTGGTGCGTTTGCTGACTCAAGTTACGAGAGCGTTTCTTGTATTTTAAATATAATCACGAATTTAGCCCAAGACGTATTACTCTTTTTTATTACAATGAAACAGTGAACCATATGCACTTACCAACACAATTCTTCTCGCACCAATTTAGATACCGTAACTGACGCAGCAATAAAACAATAGCTGGATTTCTCGAAATTGAAACATTAGAACTCGCTAAATATCATGTAAACACGGTTCCACATACCGTATAAAACCATTGCAGTATTGTTTTACGCATGGAAAAATGCATTTACGTCTTTAATGCAATGGGCTGGAGCGCCGCGTTTATATCAATAAATGTGACCGATTGCCAAGCTAGAAAATTTACTTCAGCATTTCGTTTTTTCTGACTAGACGACAACAACAAGTTCCTCATTCTGGCTTGGCCTACACTGCTCAGAACGGTGTTATAACGCGCACTTCAAAGATACAATCAGAGCCAAGCGATACTATCAGACACGCAGCTCGTCTACACAGCGCAGCCGCCGTTGCGTGCCGCTGAACCGTTCTACTGTCCGCAGCGCCAATTTTGCGTCATGATGCGGAGAAGTGGTGAACTACGCTCGGTCGGCACACCTACCCATCTAGCCACCGTAACCTTAGGCCCGAGGCCGCTGCCATTGCCCTCCTCCTCCCCAGCGCCGCCGTTGCCCTTTCCCTCAAAGCCCTCCCGCACCACGGCTGACATTTTCCTCCGCCTCCCCAGCGCCGCTGTTGAGCGCGAGGGGCAGTATGGGAACGCTACCACAGACTTGCATTTGCAAACGTTAGCGCTCACCCCATTACTCCTTTGCTGATTACACGCACCGCCTCATATTCACTGTAGCCCCAAAGTCGTCTATGTTGCATTATTGCTGCATTCCGCTTTCCCTTTACTTTATGATGAGCGGTGTTGGAGATAGCTGTCGAAGAAGACGAAGAACGCGCGAGCAGTTGCACGAGCGCGAGGCAAGCGCAAGGCGCGAGCAGCAACGTGAGCTCGCCCACTTTTTCTGTACCTCACAGAGATCTTGAAATAGATATATAAGACTTTAGTCTTAAAATTGGTCCCCTCCGGTTTCCTTTCTTCTCGTGGACACACACACACAGGGTATAGGGTGTCCCAACTATCATGCACCAAGATTTCAGAATATGCAAATGCCACGTAGTTGGGCAGCAACAAGGTAATGTTGTTTGGCTTCGCTCGGAGATACTATAATAATTTCTTGCATTCCGCCTGATCACATTAGTCCTAATTAATTAGTCTACTTCTTAAATATTATAATTAGATGAAAAGTGAGTGACAAAATTGTAGAGCAACATGAAAAATCAAAGCCCCTTTCTTAAAGAAAGATGGTTAAACACGAAGCTTTCGCGCATGCAAACTGAATCAAATCAAAGTCAAAGACCAACGCCGACGACCACGCAACGAAACCGAGAAATGCTGAGCGACCCGATGTGATGCATATGTGATTTGATTGTTTGTTTAGGATTGTATTTTTTTAACGTTGAAGTTGAACGAAGACACATTTCGTTAAGTTGCATAACCTTCATTTAAATCATGTAGCCGTTGATTACACGTACACACTCACACTCTCACGGACTTCATGCCATTGCCGATACACGAGATCGGCCTTACGGGCATGATCGCGCTTGCGCTTAGGTTCAGCGTACGGCAGCTTCTTCTGCCGTGTGCTGCACCCGCGTCCTACCGATGGTGACGGCCGTGAATGCATTGCGTGACGCGCGTAATGCAATGCAGGTATATACAGGGTGTTTCAACGAACACATTTAAAATTTTTAAAGGTAGCCTGTGGCTGATATCACCATTCTAATCCATGAGCTGGTCTACTCGAAGAGGCGCACATTACTTGCACAAGAAATTGAAATACATAATCGACTAATTAACTAAAATTCGGTAATTAAGTTTTTAACTCATCTTCTTATGACCCTTACTTGCAATTTACAAATTGTAGCCGTGCAGTCCGCAAGGCTGATACACTTGGAACGAATTCTCAGCATGACACCAGCTTCGAGATATTAATTCTCGAACTTTGCGCAGAAATGCATTGGCGTTCCAGTTACTTTCTTAACAAAACGTTGTTTTATGCATTGAAGCACAAAAGTAACTGAAACGCCAATGCACACTTCCACAAAGATTGGGAATTAATATGTCGAAGCTGGTGTCATCCTGAGAATTCGTTCCCAGTGTATCCGCCTTGAGAACTTCCCGGCTACAATTTGTAAATTACAATAGGGGTCATAAGGTAATTAGTTAAAAACTGAAGTACTGAATATTTGGTAATTGGTCGATTACGCATCTCAATTTTTTTTCGTGCAAGTAATGTCTGCCTCTTCGAGTAGACCAGCTCATAAACTAGAATTGTGTTATCTGCCACAGGTAACCTATAAGTTTTTTGAAAGTGTTCGCTGAAACACCCGGTATATATACGAGCGTACAGTTCAGTCTGGGTATCGCGGCGTTGCAGTTCCCGTTGTTCTTATCAATACAACTGCGAATGTAAACTGTAGTGATCTACGATAGTGTGCGCAGATGCTCAGATTGTTCTATTGTGTGCGCAGATGCGCAGATAGTTCCATTCTGCAAGTTGGCTTTCCTGCAGTGCATTTTCGGCGCTCACGGGCGAATCAGTGAGACACAGAAAGCTTCGCTTTAAAAACTCCCGATACAGCTTTCCGTTGCTCAATACGTGCTACATAGAAGTGTTTTTCCGAACATGAAAGAACCCGCGAATACACGCGAAGTGCCTCGAGCAGCGCCAGTCGCGCGGCAATTTTGCGTGCATTCGTGGGCTTCTCTGGTATGCTTGCGCATAGCAAACGTGTATTTTCACTGGTAGCAAGGACTATTACGGATCACAGAACAGATAAAGCAGAATGCTAAGTTATCAACTATGTTAGCAACCATCGATTTCACGGGGGTAAGCTACCACACTTGGGTACGCGTCATGGTAATTCAGTAATACCTTAGGACTAGATTTACACTCGCCTGATTTGTTAAACGGTATGCGTCTGGTGTCTAGGCTATGAATAAACCTGCCTTTTATGTACTTCGCCTCTTCGTTGTGATAATCACCCATCGTGTCCCTCTTTTTTTTCCCTCTTACCCTCCTCACAGTGAAGAGTACCTGTCTGTAGAGGAATGTGCCTCAGACCGACCTCTTAGTCTTTCTTACTATTTATCTTTTCTCTCTTTATTCCAGGTGTGGTTCTCTCAGTGGTTCATTGCAGCAGCTGGGAGCCTATTATGATCGGCTACTCAGCACGACAGATTCGATTCCCTGCTACGTTGATAACAAGGCGTTCTCCGTATCTGCGATAGATGGCACCATCGTTTAGTTGCGATGAAATGAACACGTGGGGCCGCCACATAAAGAAAACGGCTATCAATTTATTACGGACAAAACCGGTAAATCAGCCCGGTAACGTGGTAATAACACAAACTCACTGTAGAATGCTACCTCGACGCCAAATTCCAGAGATCACCAGGCAGTGGTTTAACAAGACCAGTCATAGACCCCTGGCACTCCATTTTATGGAACACACAGCACATGTAGGTGCTCTATATTGCTGTGATTACTGGCGAGGCCCTCCTGCAATACTTTCCTGAACTTCGCTAAGCGATAATACAAACGGCTATCCGCTTTATTTATACCTACAGACAAGGGACCATAAAAAGGTAATGATTATTGGACTTGGCGGATGCGGAAGCAGTATTTCTTTTAAGCTTCCTTCTGTTCTTGTTAAGCTTTACGTTTGTATCACAGTCAGCTATATGTTCAGAGCCGTGATGCCAAGGTCTACAGCACGGGAGAAAAACTGGGAAGTTGAATCTTGCTAAATCTCGAGCTTCTGTACCTTAAAGAAAGACAAGCTATCCTTCGTTTTATTACCGCAATGCATATAAAAGGAGTTGATTAGAAAATAGCTACGAAAAAGAGGTAAACTTCAATGAGAAGTTTGTGATGTCAGCATTTGTGAAGGCCTAACACAGTGATCAGACTAAGATATTCGACTGTACAGGATCAATGCTGTTTTCGCAGTGCAGAAGTCAGTTAGGAAGGCTTCATAGATTACTTTCCTACGTGCATCGTTTCGCTGAAGTCGTTCGGTAAGTAATGGTGGCTAGGATCATCCACTGAGCTAACGACGTCTGCGGCCATCTGCCCAACTCATTGCGATTGCGGAAGTCTCAAACAAACCAAGGAAACACGGAGGAAGTTTCGTATTTCAGTCGCAGTAGCTAGTAGCGATAGAACTAGAATTTAGTCACTTCTATGGATCGTCGTCTTCCCGCGAAAATACGGCGGCGCTCAAGACACACACACAAGGAAAACATGAATGCACACAGTCAATGATACTGTCAATCGATCTGTGGATCAATACCGTCAGTCAATCGCACTGTCAATCATACTTCTTATAACCGATATCAGTACACTTCACGCAATAAATAATTAAGAGCAAATGGAGGAACAACAGGCGTGACAGAATGCGAAAGTGTAATCTGCACACCAGTAGCGTGCCCAGGATCTCTGCCAGGGGGGGGGGGGGGGGGGTTGACAGTTTGCCAATACCATCTAAATAGCACTAATTTCAATTTCTTCACGGGAAATTGTCAAAAAATGCGCTTTTTGTGAGTGTGCAGACGATTGCGCGTCTTACATCTTAGTTGCAGTACTCAAATGCGCAAAGAAAGAAAAGGGGTTAAACAAAAGAGGGTGGTAAAGTCGGCCTCGGGGGGGGGGGGGGGGGGGCACAACCCCCGAACCCCCCCCCCCCCCCCGTCGGTGCGCCACTGCTGCACACAGTTATGCCACGTGGTGAGCGTGCAGAATGGCATGCATCTTGAGCATTACAGTATTTCTTCGAAATATATGTCGCGTCTGTTGCTACAAACACCAGCTGTCATTGCCTCCATTGTCTTCATGCGTTCCCCTTATCCTCATTTCGGTTTCCTTGCAACCCAGCAAAAATTAAAACCACAGCAGCTATCATCATGGAAGGCAAATTATTTAGATATCCCTGATTATTCTCTATAACTTCTCCATTGAATATATTACGTTATAAACAATACTTTACCAATTGAATGAACAATTATTGCTTTGAGTTACCTTACCTCACAGGAAAACAATAACCTGAGTTGCTCAAGAGCACAGAAAGCAATTACAAGTTGGCTGCATTCCCGTAGAGCACACGTGGAATTTTTAAAGCATGGCACAAATGAGCTGATACACCCTATATGGTGTATCAGCTCATAGAAGATGGGAAAGAGCAGCCAGCTTATTTTATTAATCGCGGGCGCTACTGGGGACGTTTAAGTGACACAGCCTGTCGTAAACATTAACTGTGGCGCTAAACAACCTAATTATACGAACCATTATTTTCAATTAATTTTTACAAAAGAAATTGCGAACATGTTTAATTGACAGTTTTCTGTATACTCCCTCCGAAGCAGTACATGCAATCATTCTTTCTTTTGCATCAATCGATTTACTCGCTTACCCCAGTACATGATGTACTCCCCGTCATTTCATTGGCTAGCCTACACTTTTCCCCCTCCTATTTATCTATCGCCTAGAACGGAATAGCGCAGCTTCCACGTTCTCTCCCACCTTAGTGACCTTTCATCGCCTGGCATTTTTTTTTATACTTTCTTTTCTACTTGACCTCTGATTGCTGTTTGGCTTCCGTGTCACGTTTGACCAGGCAAGAACCCCTGGTTCTTCCGCATACGTGACCGTCGGTAAGCGCCTCTGTTACAGTGTTTCAATCTTGCGTGGATCGTGAGATGTGTATTTTCTTCTTCCACTGACATTCCAGATGCTTTCTCATCTTTGATTTTCTTCTTGGTCAGGTGACATTAATGCGGTGCTTTCTCCAGGCGCTGTAATCTTGAAGCACAAAACATACGAGTCATATGTCAGGATGCTGATGTTATAGGGATTACGTTTCTCAATTCTATCCCACTGGGTTCAACAATTGTATCGAAAGAGTTTTCCTGTAAATTTAGTCCACCACTTGCATTTAATACTTTCAGCTAAGGACCCTCCCAGGTAACAAATAAATGAACATTTAAAAAAGGCATCTGCACACGGGTCAATCGATTAACTTTTTGACTACAGTATCATACCTAGCACTTTGTACAACGATGTAATGCTGAAAAGTGTGCGTGTGTGTGTGTGCGTGCGTGCCTGCGTGCAAGCGGGCGGGCGTGCGAACGGGCAGTCGAACGGGCGCGCGCGCTCACATTCATCCTGTCCATATAGACACCTATTTTTACTCATGAGCTCTGGCCTCTAGGAGCATTTAATAAACACTCTGAACAGGATGCTCCGGGTCATCCGTTTGTTTGCGGTGACCACGCCACGTGAGCAGAGCAGAATATACTAACCCTCATTAGCTATAACATCGTTTATTGATTTCTCGCAATATGTCGAATCTTGGTAATCCTCATTTTCCCTGCGCAATCGTACCAGTTCTAACTGCACACCACGAAGCGTTTAAATCCGGCAGCCACTCATTCGTAGACGTGCCGCTAACATTCAATTGCTGAGCCCGGTCACATTGCTCAAGCCCGACGGTGACCGTTCTTTCAGCATTGTTCTGCAGTGGTAAGCCTCACTGCAGCGATAGTGAGACCATGCACAGTGGCCGCGTAGTTTCCCATCAAACGAGAGTTAGGTCGCCCATCTCTGTTTCTTTAGTTTCCTCCCGTTTCGCTTCTGTAACTTTCTTTTGCCGTCGTTGAAGGGCAGATAACGTAATGAGATGGAAACGAGCATCCTTTCGACCACGATTCCGGTGACTATACCGCCCGCCGTTATTCGGTGGCATCTGCCGGCTGACTTGTTACGCGAACAGCACCGAGCGATGTGCGTGTCTTTATTTGTATTTCCTCTCTAGTTGTAGCTTCAAGAAGTAGGCTATCCTGCACAAGACCACTAGGCTATTGAAATAAAAGCAGCGCAGAAACCCAGCCGCGACAGACCATGTTTTTGTCCTATTTCCTTCGTATGTGCAAACTTCTCGTTTCGGTGATATAGCTTTCTAGTTTCCAAATGATGAAATACCAACCTCCTTTTCATACTTCAATGTATTTCTATTATACACGGCTCTCTTTCATATTTCCCTTGCACTGTTTTCTTGCCACCTGAAAGTCTTTATTCCGACTCTGACCATGCATTAGCTAAGCTGCCCGCATAGCTACGGGGATATCACGGCGCCGGCAGCCAACTGCTATATCTATTTTCTTAAATATCACCCCATTTGTACATCCACAGTTGTTTAGCGCACTTTAGCGAAATAACTTGATACCCGTGACAGGCATCATAATCTATTTCGAAGCACTATCATCGTTTTTTTTTTGGTTTTATTTTTGGCAATAGAAATCTCAACAGAACTATTTGCCTCTCTCCGGTATTCAGTCACGAATTCACTGTGTGAGTAATCGTTTTGTCCCCATCGTACCAGCCAGCGCTATATTTTTGGGTATTAACACTTCCTTTTCGCTTTGTCTGTTCCTCTACAATTTTAACAAAATAAAAATCACTCACTCACTCTACTCAATCAATCAATCAGTCGAATGATGAGCCAGTCAGTCTGCGTTTTCTACAAGTTTTCACTCTAAGCCCGCAAGGCAAGAGACCTAAGAGCTGCGACTTCGGACCGGAATAAGTGGTGACGCAGCCTGCAAGCAGCCGCTGTTCTGTTAGCTCCGCAAAGGGTGTTTGCAATTCAAATTCGGTAGAAGAGCACTTCTGAGTCTTTGCTAAAACATTGTTCGCTTTCTGCAGACCGAGTCATAACAAATGCGTGTGGACGAAATCTTTTTGTTTTCTTTGAACGTTGCGCTTACTCGCGTTGCTTGCTTCGCGGGAGTAATTGTAGCTCCCACATCTAGGCTTGGAAGAGCGTGATGTGGAAGTAGCTACTTTGAAAACTTTCTCAAGCATGAGGCAGTTCGGTGAGAAATAAAAGGCCAACAGAAATCACCATACGGACATAGCTTGAAGTATTGTGCAGCACAGAGACATCTCCGATATTCTCGTTTTCAACGTCTTCTGCACATAAACCCCAAGGAAGAAAGAAGTGCACGCGCGCAAATCGCTTGGGAGTCTCATCGCTCTTTGTGATGTGATGTGCCTAATTCCGAATAGAAAAACAATGGGTAAGTTCTAGGGGACAAGTTGCATAAAGTTGACAGAAATGTGAATCTTGAAGATGCAAATGTAGGAACGTTTGAGTAGCGCTAGCCTAACGAGTCACCCTCAACGCCACAAAAGCGAGAAAATCCCGTGATGAAAACTCTGCTCCCTACGCGCAGTTATTTTGAGTTATTTTTCCGAGACGCTACTTATAAGTGGAAATGGAGCCTTGACTGGAATATCTTCTAAGGACAGTTTGGGTGCCTCTGGTAGACTAATTCACACTGATAAGAAATGCGACTACGCAGACACGCACTACAAAACAGGAGCTGCACTTGTCCGGCGTACAGTGTCGGTATATTGCTGAGCATTCCACTTTTTTTTTACCGTATAACGGATTTCTTTACTGAGCTGAAGCATTACTAGCACTGCACTGAACAAAGCCTGCCACCGGTGCAGCTGAAGTGGCGCAGGTGCCAGTGAGGTAAGTTGCCGCACGCATCAGCGACATCGAATGGGTGGCTGAGCGCTGGAGTGGCGCCACCGTCGCTATGCACAATCACACTCCCACAACTCCGACTGTTATTTTTGAGTCTCTCTGTCTCGCAGTGCTGCTACGAACCCCTGCGCGCACGTGATTGCCAAATGCGCCGTAGTTCTAACACATCTGATGGTGCATAAAGCGCGCGCTGAAACGCTGACTCGAGATTCGCCTTATTGTTTGACGCGCGATTTGCGCACCGCGCAGATGTAGACTCTAATGCGTTTGCGTGTACAGCTGGGGCCACGCCAGCTTGCACACATTTGGCAATTTTTCTCCCAGTTCGACTTCGTTGCTGCCACCTATTGGTGCATGTGGAGGACAGTGTGCTGAATCAAGAAGGTCACGCTTTAGATCGTAACAGCGTTTGCGGTGGTATTGTTAGTGATCAGTGGCCGTTATGCCTTTTCGAACTTGCGGACATCTTTCTTTCGTCTCAGTTGCAGTAAGAGGTCAGAACCAAATAGAAGCCCGTGCGACATGAGATATACACGATATACTACTACACTTCCATCACATTCCATCACTTCCAGGCACACAAAGTTTGTTTGAGAAATTTTGCATCACTGCCTCCGTTTCTTCGTTCCTGTTCTCTGGAGTAGAAAAGCGGGCGTGCATATCATTAAAATCCTTGGATGTCCAGTCTATTCAACGTGTGCATTGCTAAACAAATTACCGGTCCTGTCTTGTTAAAGAATAGTTGCGTAATAGTTCAATATTATGGATCCTTTTCTTTTCCTGTGACAGATAGATGTGCAAGTTATGGCATACACCTGAAATGTGGCTAGACTACACAATACATTGTAGACTAATCTTGTAAGGTATACGATGGGTGCACCACCTACCATCCACCAAGATTTAAAAAAAAAACTAAGCTTCTTATGTGGGAACCAACTGTATGTTGTAACAGCAACATGAATAGCTAGTGCGGTATTTTGGTGTTGTTCATAGTTACTTGCTTCAGGCGAATACCCATAGAACTTAATTATTACACTTACAGTACATATTTCAACACTGTGGTTTAGAACGTATTCGAAAACATCGATTTCAATTGCTTGCTGTGCGCTAGCTTTTGCGTGATTCTGTATTGCCCGTTTCGACCAAAGCCATTGTAAAAAGAATGAAAGTGAGCTTCGCGCTCTGCTTGCGCGCTACGGCAGGCCTGGTCTCATTATGAACTGAACTCTCCTCATGCCAGACCCGTCAGTTGCACCGGCGCTTTGACAGGCCATGTTGTTACGGCTGACAGATTCCTATTAGCGATAATCCTGGCGGCTGAGCTCATTATTGTTTGTGACAGCGGCTAGCAGACTGCCAAATCCACGTTATACAAAGAATTGTAGCGCAAGCTATGAATTGCTGCGTAAGGCGGACATAAACATGAGCATGAATAAAGCAGCCACGAATAAATTCGACATTTCATTTATTTGGCGAAAATGGTGCATTATGGATAGAATTTATTTGTTTGACAGTAGCACTGCAGCGGTCCGCAAGTGGAATACCTTATTAAACAAAGTAGGCTAGATGAGTGTTTGTAACTGTCCCGTTTCAAAGGGGATGGCAATAAATCGTCCGAATCATCATCTCAATCATCATAACCATCATTAGCATCGTATCGTGACACTTGTCACGCGATTTGAGATGCGTGCCGCATAGCGTTGATACGTGCGCACTTTGAATGGCAGTTGCATATTATTACACCAGGCTGCACGCCATGTAGCAGTTGCATACATACAAGGTACAAGGTCCCAGGTACAAGGCCCCAGCCCGCTATGGTGCAAGAAATGGATGGATTGTCTTCATGAAGAAAAAAAAGATTAAGGAGGGGTATACACAAATACCAGAATCAATACAATAACATGTATGTAATACATGAGTAGATGAAACAGGCTGGGGGAGTGTTTGTTATCGGTCGGCTTCAAAGGGGACGCCAATATATCATCAGCAGCAGAAGCGGCGTGGAATCGTGCCATTTGACACGCGATGTGGCATGCAAACCGCGTTACGTTAAGTTCAAACTTTGCATTGCAGTTGCGTTGTGTCCCGACATGTAGCAGTTGCATGTTGCAGTTGCAGGTTGCATGTAGCTGGACCAGGTTAACTCAAGCAGGCCAGGTGAATGTTTCTGAATGCCTCGTATCAAAGGGGATGCCAATATAACATCGTCATCATAATCATCAACAACAGCATCGAAACGTGCCACGTGTCAAGGGAAGTGGCAAGTGCGCCACGCAGTCTTGATACCTGTGTTTAGTTATCGGTACACATTATGGCGCCTTCTCGCAAGGTACGAACCGCTGCTGAAAAACTGAATCGTAGAGCTTCGCGCGCGGCTACAACTAGGCAACGTCGGTGTCAACAGACCGCTGTGCAGAGAGCAGCACAAGTCGCAGCTCGCCGTCGACGCTGGGCGCACAGTTCAGATTGTTTTCGTGCAAACTACGCGAAGAGACTTCACCCCGGAGACCATCTAGTGTGTGCTGCCCAAAATGGAGCTCCAATTGTTCGCTCCTCCAGCTTACGCTGCGACTGCTTGCTGTGACGCGCAGGCTTGTGAATTTTTTTCCCAAGAAATACAAATAGAAATGCAAGGTGAAATTGGAACACATAGGGCGACCCAATATCGGCAGAGCAGATTATGCGTAGCACCTGCAGTTGAGTCCAGAAACACTTGGCTGGGGCAACGGGGCACGTTTTCTACCCTTTGGTGGCCCGCCCCAAACATTTAAAGCCCAATCAGCACCGAGTGGCTTTGAGGACGGGTCCGCTGGCACACCAATCACCAAGCCTATACTATATATAGGATCGCCGTGTGAGTGGTCCGCAAGCTATTCAAGCATTGAGCCTCGTCTACGCCTCCTTTCTTTGGCCACCGTTTATAGTGTTTGCTCCTCTCCTTAAAAACAACATAAAAAGAAAGGCAACAAGGGACCGCGGTACAACCGCAAAGAAATACTACGTTCCCCAAAAGGAAATCGTACACAGCGTAACGCAATAGGGTCCGGCACCTGGGCGCAATTGAGAAAATTAATAAGCACTCAGGACATGCACGCTAAGACGGCAGGGTGATTGATATCTGCTGTGTCGCCCCGGCTCACGCTCGTACCTGCGTACGACCTTTGGAAAAATCGATAGCTTAATAACTGCGGGCCATATGCCAACGAAAGCTGTCAATGCGCCACTTTAGGCTCGCCTACGCTTGTCGAGTAAACACTTGCCCAGAGAGGGGTTGCCATGACGGTCAATTGGCCACGGTCTCAGAAAAGGGGTTCCCAAAACCGTCACAATGGGCACGGTGCGCGCAGTGAATAATGGCTACGACGTTCACGCGTTCTGTGCCGATGAGATGCCTGGACCACGCACGTCACGGGCCAGAGGCGGACACGGACGTCTTACTATTCGCTGTCAAAATGACCGCTGTAATCGCCACTCCGCGTGTCGGGTCTAGTCGGCCAGAGTCATGAGCCGCGCGCCCGCCTAATCCAGGCGCCGTCACCGTGATTAGGCACCCACCGCTAACAACTAATTATCTCATTTTGTCTTGCTCGTCAAGCAATTAAGGACCGTCATCAACATACCGCGAGCCATCCATCCCTCTACCCTTTCTTTGGAGCCGCAACCAAGGTCAATTCACATGGTCGCGTAGGCGAGGCTGAAATACGGTTCCAAGCCAATGACCAGCCACATCAATTATGGTCATGCGATTGAAGCGCGACTACATCTCGCGGGGCAAAACACTAGTTGTTGAAAATTATGCATCCGATACGTCTCCAATGGAAACATTTGAAAAAATACAGAAAATACCAGTAGAATAGGAAAATGTGAAGCTATAGGCTGCTTGCTTCCACCCACGAATAATTATGAATACGAAACTGTGCAGCCTTTCTGAAATTTGCTCGCGACTACTCGTGGCGATGCGTGCTGAGATATGCCGAGATTGTACCGTAGTTAACGCTGTAATGTCGTCAAAATCCTCTTATGCTTAACCATAAGAATTATTGGCTACATATATAGTGTTAACCTTATAAGGTTTGATAAGTAACATTATTCTTCAACTGTCTTTACACTAAATATTACGTTTTAGCTGTCTTCAGTAGCAGAGAAAAACTACCGGTGGCACGCGATCTGTGCTAGTGAAGAATGAAGTGTTTTTTATTCTGCTAATGATTTCAATGTAATGCAAGTTTAACGCCGAAATAACAGATGTGTGTTGGTACGAATGACACATGGATATGCTACTTGATATACTAATTGAAACAAAACTCTCAAGGTTGACCATTATAATGTGCGTCCTTATTAGAATGAGGTCTATAAATATAGATGGGGGTATTCACGATAGATTGTGACACGATGTTGTGACGAATGTCCTCACTTAATATAGATATACGCTTCATTTGTATTGTTGTGTGCTCTGTACATGCGATGTCATAGCGGGGTGATGTGAGCTGGCACAGTATATTACTTGGCGCAACAAGCCTCGCACGGCAAATGTTGATTTTGTTCCGCCGAGAAGTTGGCCCCGAGAAATGTAGATGGCGTTGCCGTGCCTCCACAAGCCACCATTGCAGGACGTTTGGGATTCTACGGCACCTTCGCTAACATGAATTCGCATACCTTGGCCGTTCCACCGATCTCAAGTTTCGCGAACTAAAATTAACGAAAGCAATCGCGCTTTCCCAGCGGCCAGGCTTAGACCTACATTTCACGTACAGCCTTTCTCAAAAGTATACAGGCTACTCTGCGCCTTCACAATATCCGTCGTTCGGCTGGTGGCGAGCTTCCCGTGGTTCTCATAACACTCCAGCACGTCTCGATGGCAAGCACTGAAGTTCGTTTCACTCCCCTGGGCGTTGCAACTTACGGCATACCGCAGGAACTCCGTTAAACAACCTGTAGTCAGCACGGTGGTCGGAGGAAGCAGAGCCCTCGTCATTTTGACAAAGACGGTACATCCCTATTATCGCCTTCCGGTCATCATCGTCACTAATTCTAACCCTCTTTCTCTTCCCTTCCTGGCGCACAGCGGAAGGCTAGTGAAGTCAACATCAGGCCGACTTCTCAATTTCTAAAATTTCTATGTACGTCCCTAATGCGTGCGCATACCGGTGTAGTTCAAAAAAATTGCACGGCTTTATATGGGGTCATTCCTAGCTTGCGACCACCCTCCCTCTTCCACACACACACACACACACACACACACACACACACACACACACACACACACACACACACACACACACACACACACACACACACACACACACACACACACACACACACGCGCGCGCGCGCGCGCGCGCGCGCCCCTCCTGCCTTTTTTTGTTGTCTTCAGCTTTCACAACACTTGCGATTGGTAGACACGTGGCGATACGACCGCTTTTCATGCTGCAACAGGCGCTGCGATGGGACCAAACCTATCGAGACTGCCAGTCAAGACTTGCTTGCCTCACCAGCTCCGCTAATGCACCGCAGTCGGGCTAACGAGCAGACACCTACGCCGACTCGAGCTTGAGATCCACTCCCGAAACTATAGCGGCCACCAAGCTGTAACCCCTGTTGACGCGCTGCAACCGCAGACCGCACAGGCCGCAGCTATTTGCATACGTTAATGAGTGTTTTGTTCACGTGCCTAACGCCCCTCGATCCCCTAGGGATAGTTCGAATAAAAGAGGGGGGAAAGGCGAGTGATGCCACCCTGAGGTCTCGCTAAGTAAGGTTTGATGGAAATGAAAGCACAAAGCGGCGAAGAAAGCGGACAGCCGAAGGCCTAAAAGCGGCGTACACGCGGCAGCGATCCATTGCTCTAAACAGACTGGAGGCTGTTTGAATGTTCCTTGGTCGTAGTTCTGCGGTGTCTGTAGCAGGCTTCAACAATGTGTTTATTCAGATAAGGGTGCCACTATGGCAAAGGGAGTCGTTATAAAAGGCAAGGTGTTTGTTACCATCCTGGAGTAGTTCGTGGCCGTCTTGATGTCTTGGATAGAAGGCCTCTTATCGGTTACAATATTACTTGGACCTTAGTCTTTTATTTCTTGCTTTTTTTTCTCATTATTGTTAGTGCTTCCATTATATCGTATTGCAATATTAGATTACTTGTTGCTGCATTCTCGCAATAATGTGCTATAATTTGTTTAGCTTTAACATTTCCGGATATATGAATGTTTTTTTCTGAACTGCCGCATTTGTGGCAGTGTTTGTATTCTGTTACTGGCATTTTTATGTCTGCTGAATGACCTGTGTGAGCGTTAAATATTTATGATGTACTTATTACAATACCATACAATCGTTATTGTGCATAAAGGAAAACAAAATACAGATTGCAGGCCTGCCAAAGTCTCGGAGGGCTAATTTAATCATCTAATTAGTGGCTTCCTTTCTGACTGTAAAGCGTTCAATGTATTTCGAATGCTTATGTGCATGCCGTTTTCTACGTCGTTGTTATTGGTTTGGCTGTCACTCTCTTGTGTGACGCGTATACTGTAATCTTCTGAGTTGCCATATGCAATTGCTTTTGGGCGTTGCGGGCCCTGCAGTTCCCTTTCAGAAGAAGCAGTACCGGTTCCGGTTCCGGTGCCTTCTCGTGTGACGGCATGGTAATAATTTCGTGGTACAGGTGGGACGCACGCAGCAAGAGCATATTGTCACGTAGTAGTGACGCTGAAGAAAACAGTCGTAAAACTGTGTATGGCCAAACTGATTCTTTATTGGGCGAACCTGTGCCCACAAAAGCAAGCTACACTCAAAGCACAACGATAGCGGCGAACACAGTCGGCGATCGTCGAAAATCTGCTCAGCGGCAAAACGCGTCGGCTTTTATACCTGAGTCATCGAAGGTTCCAGATTAATCCCTGATGCCCGCCGGTCTTCATTAAGTTCTAGACAATTCACGTCGGTCATACAATCAGATAACATAAGCGTCGGTGAAAACAGGCAACGGAAAGAAGCATCGATAACGTTCTAGAAACTTCCGATACAGGCGCGTCCTGCGCCTAGCGATAACGTTTAACATTTGTTAGCCGGTGGAAAGCGGCCACTGGTGAAAGATAAACATGTATACGTGTCAATACCCTCCCCTTAAAAAGCATAGTCCCGATGCTACAAACACGAAAGCGAAAACAAAACCACGCGTACAGAAGGGGACAAAAAAATGTCACAGTTTCGCCCTAAGGGCGAAGCAATGAATGCGATAGCAACACAGCAATGTGAAACGAAGTAAGGTGAGCGGCTTTGGTACCAATATGAATTGTAGTAAACATGAGCTGATTAAGTAAGCAGGTGTGCTGCGGCGTAAGTAGACCGACATGACGAGAGACTCGATGACCACGAGAAGGCGCGTGTGAAACGGTGGTGTTGATGAGAAGCGCTTCCCGTGGGCAGCGCGTGCGAAGGGACACACCTGTAGCGCTGCACTGCCGATCCGGGCAGCATTGCATGTGTAGCGTGCGTTGGAAAATGTGGCCCGACTATTACTAACTGAATGAACAAGCGTGGTGTGAGCGCGCACAAGCAAACAAATAGATCACACTGAATGACCGCAGACAACGACTGTCAAAACGCTGGCAGCAAGCGCATATACGTCGCAGCGGCCGAAGGTACGTGCGGTCTATCGCTTCAACGGAAACTGAGCGGCGAATGCACAGCGCATAGAAAAGGTCAGAGCCGTGTGGAGATAAGAGACAGTGCGGCCGGCGAGCGACGAGCGCGGTTGTTGGCAGAGTAGAAGTTTTAATGTCGGCTGTAGGTTCTTTGCTGGTTCTTGATGCGCATGTTGGGTAGCTTTATTGGCTAGCTACGCTGAGCGACGGGCGGGCGTGCTTGCGGCGGCGGTGGACAACGGAACTGCGGCGTTACGGGGCCCTGGCGCGAGCGTGAAGGGGAGCCTTGACGACGGGCAACGGCGGCGTAGGTCAGCGCTTCCGGCTGGGGTTGCGACGATTGTGGCTGCACATCGGGAACTCCAAGTGAGCGCTGAACTTCTTCTTTGACGACGTCGGCGATAGATGCCACTTGAGGCTGCGACCCGGGAAAGAGCTTCTGCAGCTCCTCGCGTACAACCGCTCTGATCGTCTCGCGCAGGTCGTCGGCGCCTAGCGCTTGAGCTTCGGCGTTGTTTGTCAGTGCACGGCGGTTTTATTGCCTGGCTCGCATTTTAAGCGTCTTATCGATCGTTGTGGCCTCCGAAACAAATTCTGCCACAGTCTTGGGCGGGTTGCGCATCAATCCGGTGAATAGATGCTCTTTGACGCCCCGCATCAAGAACCGAACTTTCTTTTCCTCAGACATATAGGGGTCGGCGTGGCAGAAGAGGCGAGTCATCTCCTCCGTGAAGATCGCGATGCTCTCGTTCGGCAATTGCACTGTGGTTTCTAAGAGAACCTCTGCCCTTTCCTTTCGTACGACGCTCGTGAAGGTCCTCACGAAGTTCCCACGAAAAAGATCCCACGTCACCAGGGTGGTCTCTCTGTTCTCAAACCAGGTCCGAGCAGCGTCATCCAACGAAAAATAGACATGGCGCAGCTTGTCGTCGTCGCTCCGTTTGTTGAACGTCGCAGTCCGCTCGTATGTCTCCAGCCAGGTTTCAGGGTCTTCAGCCGATGATCCACGGAAGGTCGGTGGCTGCCGAGGTTGTTGCAGCAGGATGGGGGACGCTGGGGCTGCCATTGGAGTCGTTGACTTGGCCTTGATCGCTGTGGTCTTCTCGGGAAGAAGTCCGTACTCCGGCGGAAGTCCTTGCTGCCTACGGCTAGCTCGCTGGTCCTTGGCGACGTTGGCGTTGTCATCCGGTTTCGGGCTTGGATCGCGGCTTTGCGGGGGCATTCGCTGCATGAACGCACTAGCACCTCCACCAGATGTCACGTAGTAGTGACGCTGAAGAAAACAGTCGTAAAACTGTGTATGACGAAACTGATTCTTTATTGGGCGAACCTGGGCCGCTATTTTCTAGCGATGCCTTTAAAAGTAATAATGCCTTTTCGCGCTTATCGCGCTTTGCCAGTGGTCAGAGCGACGGTCCGCTCACAATATCAACGTTGATAACGCGAGCGGACCGTCGCTCTGACCATTGAGAAAGCGCGATAAGCGCGAAAAGGCATTATTACTTTAAAGGCATCGCTACAAAATAGCGGCCCCGTGCCCACAAAAGCAAGCTACACTCAAAGCACAACGATAGCGGCGAACACAGTCGGCGATCGTCGAAAATCTGCTCAGCGGCGAAACGCGTCGGCTTTTATACCTGAGTCATCGAAGGTTCCAGATTAATCCCTGATGAACGCGGGTCTTCCAGAAAGTTCTAGACAATTCGCGTCGGTCATACAATCAGATAACATAAGCGTCGGTGAAAACAGGCAACGGAAAGAAGCATCGATAACGTTCTAGAAACTTCCGATACAGGTGCGTCCTGCGCCGAGCGATAACGTTAACCATTTGTTAGCCGGTGGAAAGCGGCCACTGGTGAAAGATAAACATGTATACGTGTCAATATTTATGGTCGTGTGAGCATCGGCAGGCATTCGCAAGTGAGGTTCTTTAGTGTAGATATGATAGCATTCATACCTCTTTGGGGACATCTGCGTTGCGGAGTGTCTAGAGAGCTTTCGCATGAATTGTGGTACTAACAGATATTCGCGGCAGAGAGTGAGAGAAAGGAAATAGCAAAAGGAAGGGTAGAGACGCCACATCGAAAGAAATAGCCGGTCTTGTTACCCGACGGGAGAGAATATACTGGCCGACTTAAGCGGGGTGCAACTGAAGATGGTGGACGCACTCCTCCGCCGGCTACTCCACATATTTCACGTGTATGGAAAACATTACTTTATTTTAAAAATCACTTTTTTAGAAACCATCGTGCAACTTCCCCATCCTGTGCGTGGTTGGACTGCTGGACGAGAACATAGTTTGACGTGTTGCTGAACTGCCCCCTATATGTCCAGCAAAGGCAGCAGCTACGCAACAAACTTGGGGCTCAGGGAATCATTCATTGCCACTTTAAACGATACTAGAACCACGGCTAGTTAGTGGCGTTGAAAGGAAATGTTTCAGTGCAGTGAAATATTTTTATCAGAAGGACGTTTGTTCAAAATACTAGCGAATATTTCATGCAGTAACTCGCGTTTGTTGACGTTTATTTCTTTTTACGCCGCTCTTGTACGTGTTAGTGTTAGCGATATAGGAAACGGCGTGTTCCCTGAAAAATTACCGTTGGTATTCAGTAACATATGCTCCGATAGAGACGTAGGGCTGAATTTTGCTTTTGGAAAATGGCTACTCACTCGAGCTGAACGAATAGCCTGACATGGGCTTTGAAGTATTTCCTCGTAGCACACTCAATACATCTTCAGCTCGTTTCTCAAAACATTGCCTACACTCCGCAGTCATGCCAAAGGGCACTTTACTCACTGTTCGACTGATAATCATCTCTGTTGGTTGTGCTGTTTGGAAAACCAGAGGCGATCTCAGCTTAGCGCAAGTTTCGCCCGTGGGCCCCGCGAAGCAGCCTGCTGTGATCTTGTTTTCTTCGAAGTTTATTGCTACTGAAACATTTCCCTTTCCAGGCGCACCGCACGCCATAACTGTGAATACGCTGTTCGAAAATTTTGTTTATGGCAGTGCTTTGCCGTGCAGTTTGCGTACTCTTGACATAACACTGCTGCTTGCGACCACGTTGCGCAAGTGAGGACAGTGTCCTTGTTCTAGGGACAACATTTTCTTCTTCGTTGAGTAGCAAATGTTGTCCCGTAAAACAAGGACACCGTCCTCACTTGTGCAACACTTGTCGCAACAAAGAAGAAAATGCTCAACGACAAATCATCGCTCTCGCCCGGACCGCCGCCGCGTCCCAAGGGATCCCGGCCGACGGTTAGTGAGGATGAGTGTGGGTTCAGACGGAAGCCTCTACCCCGTCATCTATTTGACGCGTGCAAATAAAGTCCCTTCTCTCTCTCTCTCTCTCTCTCTAGGGACAACAAACAGCCTGCAGCTCGCGTAAAAGAATAAGTGCCCGTTTTCTTCATGAAGTTTAGGTGACATCTGAGAAGAAACATCATCAAAGGCTGATTTCAATGTTTATGTAATAGACTGTTTCTTGATTACCAAGTTTCCGCGCACTGCAGGCTTATATGCAGTACCAACAGGGGCTGGTTACATAGATAGCAGACATGTAATAACTCATGGTCACCGTTTTTCAAATTCTGTGGGTATGATTCAATGCATATGAAATGCTTGCTCCACGGTTATTCGGTTTGATCAAATTCTCCTCGCAGCAAACTCTAGCGAAGCTTGAACGGAACATACAAGGAGTCCCAATAAATCACACATTTTCATTGTTAGCTTTTGTTAATTGCCCTTAAACTGAGTTGCTTTGCAAATAGTTTTTTATGAACATTTTGCACAGAGAGTTACAGTACCAAAGTATTTCTGTACACTGCGTACACTTGGGCTGGAAAGTGGTTACACCATTCTTCAAAGCAATAAAAATCGCGCCAAGTCGTATCAGTCGCTTCTGCACATTTCGTTAAACCACGTAGTTATACAGATGACACTGCTCGAAAGGTCAACGCTGACATGATGATGTGGGTGGCCGTTTCTATACGTATAGAGGTATCACTGAACCAGGCAACAACTTAGCTCGGAAGTTTCAGAAATTAAGCATTCTCAACAAAAGTTTCCTGGTACACTTTGGTCGCGTATCACAGCGTCTTCTGTTTATGGTTTTCACCCCCGTCATCGAGGACACGTCTTCACAGATTTACCGAGTGAGAGATCGCCGGTCCGATTGCCAGGTCGAGATTTTGCATGACGGAATAAAAATTGTCAACAGACACTGATACCGCTGTGTATGCAAAGGACCTGAGATTTTCCAAGTTCACCTGCAGCCTTATACAACCATGTCTGAAATGTCTAACTTAAGCAAACAAATGCAGGTGAAATGAACTGTCACAACAAACAAGGCGCTGACTTCCAAGTGTCTACTGCTATGCACTTCCAGCTGTACTGCTACAAGTACAGCTCGAAGTAGACCGTACGTTTGTCGTACGTCTTTCTTTCGCTTCAATCCCGATTCATCTACAGGTAATGGATGAGCGAAGTAAACACGTATGCAGACGTTTATTGTGGCTATTGTTTTTTATGACATGATGAGATATTGGGAATAGAGGTCATTGAAAGGTAAGCTGTACGAAATATCAAAAATAATCTCCGTGAATTCAGAAAGGTTAAAGAAACTACGAAAGACCAGTTATAAACAGAGGCAGAAAGTAGAAAAAAAATGACAGCAGATCCATGAGGTGAATGATGATGAGTGGGCGAAGCTCCGGAGGGAATCATCGGATCTCCCGCTTAAGGGGACGCTAGCACAAACGCGTTAGAAACGTCCAGTACTCTGTAGTAAGGGGGAGCGGCCACAGCGTCTTACGCAGCCATTTACACATGCCGGAACGTGCACCGCGTTTGCCGACGCCATCACATGATTGCTGAGAGAGTATAGCCCCCGTATTCATAAACGCTCCTCGACTTGAACTTGACTTGCCACCGCTTTGGGCAGCGCGTTCGAAACGCGTTGAAGGTAAGGTGGAGAGGCCATAGCGTCTTACACCAGCTTCTTACACGGGCCGTAACGCGCTAGCACAAACGCGTTAGAAACGCGCTAGAAACGCGGCCTTTCGTTAATGTTGGGTATTTATAGCCATCGTGGTGCGTTTGTCCATGTCCGCTTCGTGGCGTAGTGGGCTAACGCCGCGCGCTCGGAAGCGAGGGGTCCCTGGTTCGATTCCGCGTTACGGACACAACTTCGGAATTTTTTTCTCATTTTTCTCAGACAGGTTACACACTACCACTACTACTACTACGACGGGGACGGAACGGGTGCCGCTATAAGGAGCTTCGCCCCTAAAAATTATCAGACGAATAAAACACTACGCAATGCAGGCACAGCCTGTTATGCTATAAGCATAGTCACAGATCCAGACATTGGTAACACGCGAATACACAGTCACAGCTAACATCGCCGCGAGATGTTATATAAAAATTTAAAACTAAAAATTAAAAAAAGAAAATTCGCACAGCGCAGAATAAACAACTTCACTATAATTGCTGCATGTAAGACATGGACAGTGCATCGCACCAAAAAAATATGAAAACATTACGGTAACTTGACACGAACGTGCACAAAAAACATGTTCTGAAAAAAGTCACGATGCGTTTGGCAAGATGTCCACCTTCTACATACATTTCTTAATAAACTGAACATTCTTGTCCAGGAATGGTTTTATTGCGCAAACGGTTTCTTCATTAGAAGCATTTTTCATGGGCATTTGCTAGCCTCATGGCTGAGATAGCGGAAATTAAGAAGGTAGGAGGTAAAGAACCTGCCGCGGAAGATAATCAGGACGCCACAGCTGGCGGATACACCTATGGCTGATGAATGCGAGACGGAGAGGCCCGCCAAAAAGAGGGCCATGGTTAGAGAGAGCAGGACACGCCTTCGGGTAGGGCTAAATCGGAAAATCGCGAGATGCTCTCTTCCCTTAGCGAGAGCATGAAGCAGATAAGCGAGAAGGTCTTGCACCTTCAGGGCAGTATGTTGGCCATGGAGGAGAGATATAACCAGCGATTTTGGAAGATTGAGGCGTTCTTAGAGAATGTGGTAGTTCCAACCGTGGGGCCGAGGGCGCTGTCACTCCCGGCGACGGCTTCGGCAGGTCAGAACGTGAGGGTTCCTCACAGTACCAATTCAGCAACGCAGCTGCAACAGCAACACGATGGCTGTGCAAACTAATCCATTCAGAATATGACAGTCGAACGGCAGGGGGTTTGTGCACAAAAGCGCCCCCTCGCAGCAATTTATTCGCTCGCACTCGCATTCTTCTTCTTCTTTCTGGGGTTTTACCTGCCAAAACCAGTTCTGATTATGATGCACGCCGTAGTGGCAAAAGCCTCACGTAGCACTCCTGCAGGAAACTAACAGCGTAGCGCTGCCCGGCTACCGGTCTGTCGCACAGCACGAAGAAGGAAGAGTAGTGGGTGTACTGATGAGCAACAACCTTACCCACGCCGTTCATCATCTCAGACTGGCGTCGAACAAGGCTGAACACGTCATGATAGAGATCATTCCCGGCCCGGAGAACAGAGAGAGCATCTTGTTTTGAATGTGTACAGTAGAGCACTGCACGGGCCGACTTTTTCAACCCGGGCCCGTTTTTACGTTGGGCTGCCCGCTCGAGCCCGATCAGAACTTTTATGGCGAGACCCGGGCCTGGCCCGGGCCCGGAAATAATCTACGTTACCCGCCCGGCTCGGCCCGCCACCCCTTTACCTTAGGCCCGAGCCCGGCCCGAGCCCGACTCGAAACTGGCCCGAGACCGAAAAATAATGTTTTTCAGAGTTGAGACGCCCGAGAATAACTCGCTGCACCTTACATGCACACCACTAGAAAGCTCGAGCCCCGCCCGGGCCGGTGTCAAAAACCCAAGCCCGGCCCGAGCCCGTGGAAAAACTGTTCTACCCGGCCCGGCCCGGCCCACGAGCCGGGCCGGGCCCGGGCTTTTGGGTAAGCCCGAGCCCGTGCAGTGCTCTAGTGTACAGGAGTCCCAGGGATCTGAGGCAACGCTTCAGAGCCCTTGTCTCTAAAGCTGCACAGATCGCTAGAGGCGCCACCCTGGTCGTGGCGGGTGACTTCAACGCTCTGTATCATATGTGGGGATATACCGTATGACACCCGTAAAGGGGAGGACCTATGGAGAGAGGCAATAACTCTGGACCTGATGTTGATCACGGACCATGCCTTCCCTACCAGGTGCGGTACGTCATCCAGCAGGGACACGACTCTGGACCTCACTTTCGTCAGGGGAGTGGCAGAGGTTAAATGGACAAATCTTAACATGGATTTTGGCAGCCACCACTACGTCTTGGCCACCGTCCTTCGGATCGAGCAGAACAGACAACGCAAGTTCCGGTTCACCGATTGGGACAAGTTCCGTAAGCTGAGAGAGGAGCGGACCGGGGAAGAAAGGCCCGGCCTAGAGCGATGGATTGCAGAGATTCGTGAGGACATTGAGGGTGCGACCAAAGAGGTTAGCACAGACCTCCCGGTACAGAAGATGGACAGCAAGCTGGCGCACCTACTCGAGGCCAAGCAGTCCCTTCTGGCCAGGTGGATTGGTCAGTGGCTCATTCGAAGGCTCCGCAAGAAGATTGCCGAAGTCAACAGAAGCATCGAAGAGCACTGCAAGGTCCTTTCCAGACAGCAATGGGATGAAGTTTGTAACTCGATTGACGGCCGGATGCGGAGCGGGGGATCCTGGAACCTCCTAAAACATCTGCTGGACGAGACCAACACCAAGTCGAACCAGCGGAGCACGCTGAGAAGAGCGCTGCACGGGGCCAGGCAAGAATCCTCGGACGAGGAGGTGATGGAAAGGTTGATCGAGATGTGCTTACTGGTAGCCTCTGGTCCGGCGTCCCCCATCCCAGAATATGGGGCGTCGCGAACCCGGAGCTGGATGCTTAGTTTGGTGTCGAGGAGATTCGGCGTGCCCAGCACGATTTAAACGGCAGGTCAGCTACGGGCTCGGATAGAGTTACAAACAAGGCACTGAGGAACGTGGACGACAAGTTGGTGGAGTACCTGATGAACGTTATCAACCAGATGTGGAACGACGCAAAAGTACCGCAGATGTAGAGGAGGGCTGCCACCATCCATATCGCCAAGCCGGGAAAGGCACCTAGTCTCGTTAGCCTCCGACCGATTTAACTCCGTGTGTTGGCAAGGTGGCCGAACGTGCAATCTTAAACAGGGTCTCGCGATACTTGGAAGACCGCGATTTTTACCCACACAATATGATAGGCTCTAGGGCAGGACGGTCAACGCAGGATGCCATGAAGCTGATCAAATATGAAGCCATTGACCGTAACACGAGGGACACGAGAGACATACTTGGATTAGACCTGGAGAAGGCCTTTGATAGCGTTTTCCACTCCTTTGTCTTGAGCCAGATATCTAGCCTCGGGTTGGGCAAGCACTTCCACGACTACACACGATCGTTTCTTGCGGTCAGAGAAGCCACTCTCAGGGCGGGAGACCTCGTTTCGGACTCGGTTAGGATGGCTTTCAGAGGGACGCCACACGGGTCTGTCATGTCCCGGACCCTGTTTAACCTTACCATGATCAGTCTGTCAAGGAGACTCTCCAAAGCCGAGGGTAGTAATCACACAATCTATGCAGACAACGTCACCATTTGGTGTACGGGAGGCAGCGACGGACGGGTGGAGGCTGCATTGCAGGAAGCCATCGAGTTAAGGAAGTATATCTTAAGCCGACTGGCCTTCGGTGTTTCCCTTGGAAATCAGAACTGCTCATTTACAGGCCCAGACGAAGGGGGTCCAAACCAAAGGGTTGGAAGCGTGTAGAGGACCTCGACATCACTCGACGGACAAGTGAGGACAGTGTCATCCCCAGGGTGGACTCCCTCCGGGTCCTGGGTATGACGATCGGATCGAACGGCTCCAATAACTTGATGGCGTCTAAACTAGCCAATAAAAGTTTGCACTCGGTCGCTCAAAGCTTAGGCACAGCGAAGCTTACTGGCTGCTACTGCTAGGTATGAACTTGGTTGCTGCTAGGTCTTAACTTGGTTTAGCTTAACGACGCATGTAGGAAGGCATTCTTGAGCGATCATTTTCGGAGGTACAGCGGTGAGCACTGTTAGGGTGAACACGCGAGCGCGTGGCCGACGGCACTGTCAGCGCCCCGTTACGGTTATCACTGGAAACATTGCGCATGCGCATCACGCTTTCCGCGAAATAATTGTTCCACCGCGCGCATGACGTCATGAATGCACTTGTTCGTCGTCTGCTAGCCGCATTTTTGTTTTCTAAGCCCATGCATCCTGCATTTTAAGATTTCTTTAAACATCTGTGCTTGAACAGAACAAGACAAAAAAACTTGTATATCTATGGGGGCGTGTCTATTCGTTCCCTTCAAAGTTGTTGTGCATGCAACGCCGTATATAAAACAACCAAACATCTTTCGCAGCCGTTCATTCTGTCGCCAGATCGTATTATGGCTAGGGTTCCCGATGATGAACGGCGCTCAATTGTCGATCTTTCCCTGAAAGGTTATTCCCAGCGGTATATTGGCGCTTTAGTTAATAGGCCCCTGAAGACTGTGAACAGGATAATTCAAGCCTACAAGTATGAAGGTCGCATTCAGGATGCACCCCGCGCGCCCCACCCTAAAGCTACCACAGACGATGAAGACGCCCTCATAGTTGCAGCTGCTGTTCGTAACCCTTTCTTGCCAGCCCCAGCAATACGCGAGGACTTGGATTTGGACGTTTCGGACACCACTGTTCGACGTCGCCTGCGTACTGCGGGCCTTCGCAGTCGCGTCGCAGCGCAGAAGCCACTACTAACGGCGGCAAACAAGGACGCACGATGGCAGTTCGCTGAGCCGCACGAAGCATGGACATCAGAAGAGTGGGGTCGCGTCATCTTTTCGGATGAGTCGACGTTTTCGACGCGACAAGACCAAAGATTGCGTGTTTGGAGACTACCAGGCACACGGTGAGGCAAACTTCCTGCTTTGAAAAGCAATTGTTTTAGTTAACGTCACAATGCCACGCAGGAACGACCCGGACAACGAGCAAGGTGTTTCTGCCAGTGGGAGATCGAGTGTGAACGTGTGGGGTGCTGTTTCAAGATATGGTTTAGGGCCCCTGCAACGTATACGTGGACACTTATCGTCGGAACAATACTGCAACATTTTGAACAATGTGCTGTTGCCATATGCGAGCAGTTTATTCCCAGACGGTGATTACCTGTTCCAACAGGACCGATCACCGATACACACGGCGCGGGCTGTCAAGGAGTTCCAGGCGGAGCACCACATGCAGCTACTGTAATGGCCTCCGAAAGGAGCGGACCTGAATGTGATAGAAAACGTGTGGGGCCGTCTGAAAGCTTCTTTGGCAAGGAAGCCCCTTTATTCCGCGACTTCGGACCAGTTGTGGGCGCAAGTCAGCAACGAGTGGGAAAGGCTGAAAGCCGATCGGGAATATGTTCGATCACTTTACGACTCGTTACCGTCCAGAATAGCTGCAGTCGTTGCTGTAAGTGGTCACATGACTCGCTATTAGAATTGCTCATGTTTTTATATTTGTTCTCATGGTCTTGTTTAACTTGAATTGCAAAAGTGCAATTTTCTTGAATAAAAAGTTTAATAATTATCCCTCTTACACTCACTTTTTTCCTTCACGCGCCAATCTTCAATCCAGATGGACCTTGAAATGCAGAAGGTGTCAGCTCAGCGAACAAAAAATGCGGCTAGCAGACGACGAACAAGCGTATCGATGACGTGATGCGCGCGGTGGAAAGAGTGTTTCGCAAAGCACATGCTGCGCATGTGCAATGTTTCCAACGATGGCTGTTACGCGGCGCTGATAGTGCCGTCGGCCACGCGCTCGCGTGTTCACCCTAACAGTGCTCACCGCTGTACCTTCCCTTTCGCGACATTTCGCGTGACTAGCGCTGGACGCGTCGGCGCCTACGAGCGACAGCGTTCCTGGCATGCCACAAACGCAGGAAGGCGGTTGGCACACTGCCAAGAACGCTGCTGCTTGCTGGCGCCGAACGCGTTGGAGGCTAGCCGCTCGATATCAATCGGCCAGCTTCGCTTTGTCTTGCGCTTTGCGCGGCCTAGTGCAAGCTTCACCTTTTTTATTGCGATAGCAATTATATGGACACTCCAAAGCGGATTTCTGCCGTCGGCGTCGCCGTCGCCGTGAGGTTCCGTATGACGTCAACGGCGATGAAATCGTCGTCGCGCGCCGAACGCTGTATGTGCGAGTGAAAGGGAGCGAGGGGCGCGCGCTTTCACGGGGAGTGAACGCACGGCGAAGAACAAACGCGCGTTCTGCGCCGTGCTCCCTTAAGGGCTGCAGAAGTAGGCGTCTCTTTCCTCCTTTACAATCACCATATATGTAGAGCAAACGCGCCTTCTTCCGACGCGCGAGAGACCGTGGGGAAGGGGGGGGAGGGAAGGGAGGCGACGTTTAGCTGCGGCACCAAGTGCCTATTTATATCAGAGGCTCCGGTAACAGTCACCAACGCCGCACGCATTTTGAGCGAACGCGGGCAAAACGCCGACGGCGTCGACAGCAGTTCTGCGTGTTGCCGGTGCTGCTGCATGTCCAAGTTTATACAGCTGATAAAGCTAATATCATTATTACGTATAGCTCTCTACAAATTTGCTATCGCAATTGATGCTTCGCCTTTCAGGTGAAACTGCGACAACTTTTTTTTTTTTTTTTCAGGAGCGAAGCACCTTAGGGTTCAGCCTTGTCCCCCCCCCCCCTCGTCGTCGTTGTCCGGTCCGTAGCTCTGATTTGCATGGAGTCCGCTAGGGGCGCTGCGGTGCACGAGGGCGTTCGTTCCCGACGCGCTCTCTTTCTCTCTTCAGCCATGGATGATCACGGTCGCTTCTGATAACGGCGCGTCCGCTATGGATGAAAAGGCGAGAGTAGCGGCTCAGCTGCAAGCGGAGTCGAGGGCTCGCAAAGCTGCTGCAGCCCGGCGACGCAGACAACAAGCGGACCCGGAGTCTAGGGCGCGGGAAGCTGCAGCAAAACGGCAACGCCAGCATGCGGACCCGGAGATGAGGGCTCGCGAAGCTCGCGCTTGAACCGAGCATCGGCGCCACCAACCTCAGGATGATGATAAGTGGTTCTTGAGGGAAAGGGAAAGGTTGGCGCTATCTTCTGCAGCCCTTGAGGGAGCACGGCTCAGCGCCTCAGGTAGAGAACGCTTCCAGCGTTTTGCCGCCGCTTCCCTCGCTCTTGCCGCCTGAGTGGGCACCACAAATTACGGCTGACTTAAACAGCTTCGCTGTTAAAACGGACAATGCCACCAGACTCATACGCAGAGTTGCCAACCGGCAGGAAACTAGGCAGACCACAGGCGTTAACACTTAGATTACTCTAGGTCGGGGCATACCCTAACCCCACACTATCACTCAGAATCTATCCAGTGTTACGTCGTCCAAATTGGAGGCTACCCTAAGCCGCCGCGATCTTGAAGCACAGCTATGCGCTGTCCATAGGGCTCGCGACGCAGCAGAGAGGCTCGGCCTTTCTGTACCGACGTGGGAGTGGCCCGCTACGTGCTGACGCGCGTTCCGAGGGACCATAATTAATTTTTATCATACCATACCATTTGCTGTTCCTTCCTAACATACCCTAAAACACTTTCGCCACTGACAATCACGCTTTCATTAACGTAGTAATACCCATTTCGCTTCGTTATTATCTTTTTCGCTCCAACATTCTTCTTTCTTTGACCATATTTATTTCATTACTGTAGGAACGAATTCCCTCCTGCCTGGGCCACATGTTGGCCTGCAGTATTCTGTAAATAAATAAAAATAAAAATATAGTTTTCCTTTTCCTATGACTTTATTTCCCTCGACGATTACGCTGGCCGTCCATACCCGTGCACACAGCAGGAGCGGTTGCCAAGGCGGGCCAAAAATAATGTACTATTACGAGTTACGCAAATCTTTCAAATTAGGAAAAACAATGCCAGTATGACGGCATCTGTCTTTTTTCATCGTGTTCCTATAGCGCTGCAACATTGGCGGAGCAGACGCCGCAAAAATTACGGCGCTGTTTTGGATGGGCGGCCCACGACCATAACATCACTAAAGGGTATACCGCTAGCGCTGCTGATTTCGCTATCGTTATGGCGGGTACCACGCGAAGCGATATGTTCGAGAGATACGGCGCCCACCAAGACGACTAAATAGCCAGATTAAATTTTGTACCGAGGCTTCGAAGTAGCACGCGGGTGAAAAGAAGAAAAATTGATAAAAGGGGGCGCTTTCAAACGTTTCTTTTATTGCGTTTACGGTCGTTATCTCTTCGCACGCGCTTTTATGGAACATCAAATAAAAAAGCACGCATGTGTGGATCCTCCACAGTCTGGCGATGTCGTTAACATTGTACTAAACTAAGTTATGGTTTTACTACGAGAGTTTTCACAAGAAAAGAATATTACGCAGTTTCAAAGGAAGAAATGTTTTCCGCAAATTTCCTGTGCCCTGCCGAGAGAGCCTGTACGGAACTTCTAAAAAAAAAAAGCACGTTGTTGTTTCGTTAAGTTTTCCTTTATTTAATTTTTTGCTCACTGGTGGCCAAGTCATTCTTTTTTTTTTTCAGCTTTTTCTCTAGAAAGGTGGTGATTTCTAACGACACAAATGCTTAAATGGTGTTTGCTTTAGTATTTCACTCTTTTTTCTCCCATATACGCGGCGCCAAAGCCAAAATTATGGTCATGCAAGCGTCTATTAAACAAAACAATAACTTCCCGCAGTGCTTTCTCTTGCGTCATTATCTGTTGTATTCAGGTGTTTGGAACGGAAAAAGTAAAGCGAAAAAATAAACTGAGCCCTTTTGGTCCGTTCATCTCTCTTGCACAATGTGATACAACTAGGATATGATACGCGATAAAATTCCTTACGGGACAGAATCGTTTGGTGAAGCTCCTTGGTTTAGTGACCAAACACACGAAACGCGTGGGCTGAGCGATCCGCGGTATATATAAGGCTCTTGCGGAGTGTTGCAATAAGAAGTCAATCTATTCTGTTTTGCTCGGTTGTAACTTATCTGCTGTGGAGATGCAGGCGTACAAATCATCTCTGCTACTCCATTTCCCTTCATTTTGCAGCAACAAGTGATTTAAACACCATGTTTTTGTTAAATGTCAAGCACGTTACTCGTCCACAACGTGCCTGTATGTCTCAAATACCAAGTGAGGGTAACTGTAAATTCAAAAAAAAAAATGTCTCTCTCTGCAGGTGAACTAACGTTGCTCTCGCCTTGGTGGACTCCAGCGCATGATACGACTGGCCCGTGATCCGTTCCTATTGCTAAAAGCTAAGGCGATGGGAGGAAGTTACCGAGGAAGCTCGCGACTAAAGAGTGTGAGCCCTTTCTCAGTCGACCTTTCCTATGCAATGCTTCTAAAAACATTTCCGGGGGGGGGGGGGGGGGCGGAGCAACCACACTTTCATTGTTTCGAAGGTAGCAGTGTTGCGGTAGTGCCGCAGCACCTCCCCACCCCCCAACTTCGCCCCCACCCCTAAAAAAAAAGAGAGAAAAAAAAGCCCCGAAAATTGTGTCAGGGAACACAGTAGACGACCCTCACAGTATACGATATCTTTCTAATGGGACCCTACCATCCATCTCCATGTGATCCAGTGATTCTAGGCCAAACCACATACACCCAATCTCACTAGCCAAGACTTGACAGAGTAGGCAACCGCGTAGGCCAGCGTTCGGAAGCTAGGGGTCCCTGGTTCGATTCCGCGCTACGGACACAACTTTCGGAATTTTTTGTTTTAGGGGCGAAGCTCCTTAGGGTGTGGGTCTGTCCCTCCTCTGTAGTATGTAGTAGTAGTAGTAGTAGTAGTCGTCGTCGTAGTAGTAGGTAGCCACGTCTACTTTTATGAAAAAAAAAATTCCGAAAGTTGTGTCCGTAGCGCGGAATCGAACCAGGGACCCCTCGCTTCCGAACGCGCGGCGCTAACCACTACACCACGAAGCGCACATGTACACACGCACCACGATGACAATAAATACCCAACATTAACGAAAGACTGCGCGTTTCTAACGCGTTTGTGCTAGCGCGTTACGGCCCGTGTAAGAAGCTGGTGTAAGACGCTGTGGCCTCTCCGCCTTACCCCCGTATTCATAAGCGCTCCTCGACTTGAACTTGACTTGCCACTGCCTTGGGCAGCGCGTTTCGAGCGCGCTGCCCAAGGCGGTGGCAAGTCAAGTTCAAGTCGAGGAGCGTTTATGAATACGGGGGTTATACTCTCTCAGCAGTCATGTGATGGTGTCGGCAAACGCGGTGCACGTTCCGGCATGTGTAAACGGCTGCGTAAGACGCTGTGGCCTCTCCCCCTTACTAGAGAGTACTGCACGTTTCTAACGCGTTTGTGCTAGCGTCCCCTTAAGCGGGAGATGGTGCAATTATAATGAAGGGCGCTCATATAAAATAGGAATGACGTCACATATGACGCGTGTCATTGGCGGAAGTCAATCGTTCGATTTAGTGCGGCGAGACTGGGCGAATTACACGGAAGATTCACGGTTTACCGATGATTCCTTCCGGAGCTTCGCCCACTCATCATCAATCACCCCGTGGATATGCGGTGGTTTTTTTTTCCATAAAAGTAGACGTGGCTACCTACTACTACTACATACTACAGAGGAGGGACAGACCCACACCCTAAGGAGCTTCGCCCCTAAAAAAAAAAAAAAAGAAATCAGCCTCCATTCCATCCTGTGCAAGTGGTTGTACAGCGAAGCTAGTGCGGACGTTAGACAATGCTGCACAAGCACCACCCCCACAAGTGACATACGTCACGTGAGCACGCACGTGCGCGGAAGTGCAGCACACATCCTCATTCTTCTAGGCCGTCCGCCAAGTGCAAGTGCCTTATTAAACTAAATGAAAGCGTAAAAGAAAGTTGCTTCAGAAAATTCGTAAAGTGAGACTTACACACAAGCTGCAGACATGATAGCATCGGAATATAATTTGAATATACGATGATGATGATGAAATAAACTTTCATTTTCTAGACAGTGCTCCCGAGCGTTTGAGCTGTGGATCACTCTTGGTGGGAGGGTCCCTCATTCAAGGAATACTCTGGCCATAATTTGGTTACCGTAATTTAAAACATAATTATAAAACATAAAACATAATAATTAAGTTGAAACATGAATTTGTTAGGCGAAAACTCAAACACAATCCTCTTTTTCAGCTGCCATAGTTTGGATGGGTGCGCGACGAGAAATTCCGACCAACTAGAGGCTAACCGCTTCGCTGTAAAAAAGCCAACCGTTACGTTAGCACACTGAGTATGCTACTTGAGCCGGCGTAAGACTTCTTGCAGGTAAGGGATCGCAGCGGTCTTCATCTTAGGCGATTCCTTTCTAGCAAGGCGTTTTCGTATCTATGAGCAAGCGTTCCATAACGGCCGTCACAGCGTCTCAAAGAAACGCGACGCTCTTAGGTCGAACAACTTTATCTGAAGTCACTTCATCTACCTTGCAGTGAACAAGGCCGGAAGAGAGCGTTATTCAGCGTCGAGCGCGTAATCCCTCTTCTCTAAAGCATATCGGTGATCCGAGACAAAACACAACTAAGAATTTTCAAGCTCGTATGTCGCAGAGTGGCATGCGTGTTTCTACTACGGCCATTTATCCGAGAAGCCTGTTTCCTTCTTTTTTTCCTGGGTCACTGAAAGCTTGTGAAAAAAGGAACTGTGTGCACGACACTGATATTTCAATTTTTCATGGCTGGCGTACAACCAGACGCATACCTCCAGCATATCGCCACAGTATATCTCGATCTGACCAGGGTTCACATTGTCAACTAGAAAGGACTATGTCCTTGCTTGAATAAAAGCAGACACTATACCGAGAAACTTCTTACACCGTGTTGCTGGTTCAGGACTGCCTCGTACAAACATACACCATGGCGCTGTACTACACTTCCGTTTTACCTTGAGTAAGCAGGGCGAGTGCGAGGTCCTCGCATCGCGAGGTGCGACTCGTTTCGGCGTGCGAACAGTAAACGGAGAGGATTGGCGCGGAGTGCGGCAGAATCAAATACTCGCCGCAAGAATTGTCACCAGACGCATAATTTCGCCTATTATACCACGTTGTCAGAGTTGAAATTCGCACACTTTTGAAGTCCGTTGAACCAGCTATGTGCCGGTATCATCGGAAGTTATTACAAGATTCCAGTTACTGCATTACACCATCAGGAAAAAGTACAAGGGACAATTTCCGGCATAAAAATCATGCCACCTATGTCTACACGCCCCCCCCCCCCCCCCCGCCCCCTTGTCATACCCCACTTTCTATTTCCTTGGGGCGGAGGACGAATAATTTAGAGCGGAAGTGGCGTTTTAAAACAAGAAAGACGTTTGCAAATAAACAATATATAACTCGTTTTGCACCGTTTCGCTTACCTCTACTGTCGGCGTGGTTTGTCCCGTGATGTCTATCTGCCTGGTCCATAGGGGGTGTCCTGGAAACAAATAAAAGAAAGCAAAAAAAATGAACAACAAATAAATGCTTCTTGTCATTCCTTTGTAATCTACAGATTCATGGTTGAATTGTAATTGAACTGAAAACATTGAAGCATCTGGCGCGGCGTACAAAAAATCTCAGCACAGCGCACATCATTTCCAGCTTATATTTCTTCAATAGTGCAGTTCGCATAGCCTATTAGTCCTACAACGCGGCTGTCAAAAGCCCGTTCAAATTAATCTATAGGCTGGCGGGAGTGCAATGGAAACAATTCTACGGATCGCGAAGAAAAGCAGAAAGGTAGACAAAAAAGTACAAACAGTGCAAGAACAGCACAAGCATGACTTAGTCGTTGAAACAGTATGATACATGAAAAACACGCACGCAAATTACTGTACACAATAAACTTATCGGCTCACTGTCCACGATTACATATCCCACATAACTTTGAAAGCTTGCTATGTTTGATGGGCACAACCAGTTCCTAAGCGTAGGAGCGAAATATACAGCCCTAGTAATGTAGATTCTCAGTTAGGTTTAGCTGCTCGGAGGCAATCTGTCATGCCTTGAACAACACGCTGTAATGTTAACCAAGAGGCTTCGCACTCACCAAAAGACTAGCGTGAGAGAACGTGAAGCTTTTTGTGTCTGATGGAATCTAGAGCATGGTACAACGTGTGGCCCCTTTGGCGGCCGCATGGAGAACAAATTGCAGCTACGTCTTTAGCAATTCTTAGCATCGCTTGCCAGCGACTAGCTTCGACACATTCCTGGCTCGCAATCTGCATGCCAATCGAAGGACGGCAAGTTACGTACTGAACAAGAAGTATGATGGCATGCACATCATGGATGTTGCTCAGATAACTCACGGATTGCTATAATGAGTCGATTCCAAACAGCATATTGAGACACATTACGATATTCTTAATGATGAATCTTTTCGCTCGACAACACCTTTCTTTCTGCACAGCTCCTATCACTGTCTTTCTCAGTGGTTTCAAAAGGAGAGAAAGGATGTTTTAATATTAGGATCTTCCTTTAATACGGTGTTTCAAGCGAGAGAAAGGAAATGGGAATTATCACCTTCTTTATGACACGGCTGAAGTTTGCTTACGGTGGATTATTAGGTTTAGTGAAAAAAGATATTCAGTGTAGTTATGGCGCACAAACTTAAGCAAATGCCACCTTAGGCCAGAACATGGTAACAAAGCAGCCTAACTAACTATCCGGTGAATCTCATAATATAAATACGTGAACATTTTCAAGCTTCCCGAAGCTTCGCTTTTGCAATCAGCCGACCTGCCAAACTGCCAATGAACGAAACAGAAAGGCAGCCAGACTAACATTAGGCCGACGAAATATCGACTGAGCATTCAAGCCACTGTCAGTCAGCCGGCAACACATCCTGCCTGTTCGAAACATCAAACCATGAATCCAATCATTCAGTGAGCTTTCCGAGTGATCGGCTTGCCAACTTGTCATACAACCAACCAGTCGCCGATACAGCCCTGATTTGCGATAACCATATTTAAGACGCAAACTCAAGTAGGCTTAGCCTGACGATTAACAGCGCTCAATTGCGGCTAGGCTTTCTCTACACCTATCTTACCGTTAGGCTGCTTGTATACAAAAATTGGGTGCTGTCACAGGCTCATCTCCAACAGAGTGTGAATAGTGAACAGGCCGGAGTATAGGAACCCAAATAATAAGACGGCAAAGCGAGCCTCCAAGAAGAAAGCCTTTGAAACAGCACACACCGACTAAAGCAAAATGATATTTTCGCGTCGCGCATTGTGCAGACCGTAAAGCCCCAACCAGACGTACGCGTTGGAACGCGTCCACAGGCGCCGTGCGCCTGAGAGAGATTGTGGTTGTGAAGAGGAAGAGGCAGAAAATAGCGCCTCTTCCTCCTCACAACCACAATCTCTCTCAGGCGCACGGCGCCTGCGGACGCGTTCCAACGCGTACGTCTGGTTGGGGCTTTAGGCTTTTGTGTCACCTCTGTCAAAACAAAGTTAAAAAAAGGCTGCAAAAAATATCTAGGAAAGAAATTATGTTCTTGCCAGGATTTCTTCCGACAGGACATTGACACGTCGTCATAAACATACGGCAGTAAAATTTTATTTTCAACGGTGGCATCTGCCATTGTAAAATCCAGCCCCTGACTCGCCTTACGAGGAAACAATACACCGACGGTGAAAAGAAACTGCCCTGTTGTGCCATATAAAAGGTTGTTTCCACGACATCGAATCAAGATGAAAAAAAAAGTGAAGTCGAAAACTGAGCTTCTTAAACCTATCTTCGATGTGTGTATGCCCCGGCTTCTATGGTTTTGTATTTCCAACTTTGTGGTATTTTCATTTTCTTGGCGAGTTGGGGATCCCCAGAGGCCCGGGGCTTAGAATGCAATAAACTTTTTTTCGCTTTCATTTTGTTATGTAAATAGTAAAGAATTTGGAGTGTAAAACGCCCACAATATGGTACCGTTGTATTGGCGGTGAAGAATATGATATACTGCCAAAGTCGTACGGCAAAAGATGTAACTTGTTATTTCGCGTGCTCGTGTCGAGAAAAACCAGCAGCGCTCGAATTACAACATTAGCACCGAGCACAGTAACAAGATCGCGGGCGACGTTAATACGCGTGACAATATCCTACTATATATATCTTCATATTGTAAGTTTCAGACCCATATACTAAGTTTAACGCGATCATGGGGGGAAACCAAATCCACCCGCGATCGTAAGCTGGGGCCTTGGTACTAGAAGGTCACCATAAACGCCCGATTCACGGAAACATGCAAGGAGAAAGAAACCACGACGGGTGTCTGGGGTTACGTATCACTCATAGCAACGTCAACGGTTTCGTCAGAAATGACCACCCTCCACCCGCACCAGACATTTCCTTTATTCCTTGGTGTGCGTCGCGAGGCCTTGGCCACTTAAAATACGCGAAATACGCACACAGGCACTAGCATGAAAAAGACAAGTGAAGCCACATTCCTCAAAATTGCCCTTTCCGTCTTGATTATGCGACACCCCAAGACATAAACGAACACACCCATACACTATATGGCTCAAATACGAAGTCCAACTTGTTGCCGGCAACAGTCCGCCTTCCTCTGTTTCTTTTTTATTGCGATAGCAATTATATGGACACTTCAACCGGATTTCTGCCGTCGCCGTCGTTGTCGCCGTCGCCGTGAGGTTCCGTATAGATAAAATCTTCGCCGCGCGCCGTATGCTCGAGCGGAAGCGTGCATACGGAGAGCGAACGCACTCATCTCCCACGCGCAAGCAAGGAAGCAGGAAGCCAGCGCCGGAGGGAGCGGGGGGGGGGGGGGGGGGCGCACTTCTACTCTGCCAACAACCGCGCTAGTCGCTCGTCCGCACCGTCTCTTATCTCCACACGGCTCTGACCTTTATGCGCCGTGCATTCGCCGCTCAGTTACCGTTGAAGCGATAGACCGCACGTGCCTTCGCCCGCTGCGGCGTATGCTTGCTGCCAGCGTTTTGACAGTCGTTGTCTGCAGTCATTCAGTGTGATCTATTCGTGTTTGTTTGTGCGCGCTCACACCATGCTTGTTCATTCAGTTAGTACTAGTCGGGCGACATTTTCCAACGCACGCTACACATGCAATGCTGCCCGGATCGGCAGTGCAGCGCTACAGGTGTGTCCCTTCGCACGCGCTGCCCACGGGAAGCGCTTCTCATCAACACCACCGTTTCACACGCGTCTTCTCGTGGTCATCGAGTCTCTCTTCATGTCGGTCTACTTACGCCGCAGCACACCTGCTACCTTATCAGCTCATGTTTACTACAATTCATATTGCTACCAAAGCCGCTCACCTTACTTCGTATGACATTGCTCTGTTGCTATCGCATTCATTGCTTCGCCCTTAGGGCGAAACTGTGACATTTTTTTTTCAGCGCGAATCACAAGCTGCTGCCTTTCACCCTTTCCTATAGTGATGACATACAAAACTGCGCAAGAAAAAAAAAAAGAGCAGCTCGTATTTCGGGCAGCCTCAAAACAAATGTGTTGTAAAAACGCGTTGTCGTCACGTCTTTGTCTGCGTGACGTTTGTAGCACTTGTGCATAAAAGAGCACCAATTCCCACGCTGCCATCGTGTGCGCACTGGGAATAATTTATTGCATCTTCTGTTTATGCGTTTCGAAACCACCATTGGTGCGTCTGCGATTCCCTGAAGCGCGTCGCTTTCCACAACGAGTGGGGCTTCACCAACGTGATCAACAAATCGATGCGCGCTGTAGAGGCAGCACAATAACGTTCATCTTTTTCTTGCCAAAAAGTTTTAAAAGCTGAGTACTACATATCATATTGCAGAGATTCAAGATGCAAACGTGCGTTTTGAAAGCGTTAAAGAAATTCTTGAAGACAGCGGCATTGTTGCCCGTTACTAACGCTTCTAAAAAAGAAAAAAAAAACGTCTTGCTTCTGAAAATGTTCTTTGTTCGTACTGTCGCTGTGTCCGATAGGTGATCTTATTGTTGTTCGCATTGTTCCCTTGAAAGTCTGTGTAATGTCGCTGTGTTGTGTTACTAACTGTTACTCTCTTTTTTTTTTCCTAGAAAACTATGCGCCAAAGTATGCAAAACTGTATCTGTAAGGGTACCACCGTCTGTTAAAGAGACAAGATGTAGCCAGCGCCACACTCGTGCACCAACATGTCCTTGAATAGTGTCAAATGTTTTGTTTTTAAAGTTGCAATTGCAATAACTGGCCGCTCGCACTGTTACTATAGGTGAAGGCGTGAGATTGAGCTCGCGGGATTGTCAGGTTTCTTCCAGTAATGCACCTACATTCCAAGATGCCTGCTTCTTGTTTTCACAACCCTACAACTTTTTGAATTACTTCCATGCTTGTATTTCCCTCCGCATAAACTTACGCTGACGCGATGATACATCCCTGAATAAGTTTGAAGGTTGCAAGTTGGGATCGAAACCGTGCGTGCGCGTCTATTTGTTCAACCGCTTCGTAAAGAGCCCCTGCTTAAAGATTATTCACTACAACGTCACAGGTGTTTTTCATGCGAAACGCAACCTAACGCCCCTAAAGTATGCCCCAGAAACACCCGTTGCTTGAGTCCAGATTTGACGATGACGAACTAAGTAGTTCAGTAGCATGCACAGAATTTTATGCCGTACTGCGCCGAAGAAGCTTGATAGGTATATTCTAACTGAAAATTAAAATGTGGACTTGCCGGCACAGTCCTTAACCTTTTCGGCCAGACGCAATCACTTTATATCGTTCACGTTTTTACTTTGCTCAATGTCTTCAGACTTCATCTTGTCTCGTGTAGTAGCCGTGGGCGGATAAAATATTGGCCTTTTGCTTGATCGTATTAGCGGGTAGCCTTGTGTGATAGCCTTGTGTGATACTTGAAACGATGGTCCAGTGTCCATGCGCGTCTTAAACCACTGACTACCGTACAGTTCATCGTGTTCGCGTAACAAAATGACAATGCCCTGGTCAGAGAAGACCGCCCGTTTCGATGCGAATTCTCTCTTACTACTTGATCTTCATCATGACAATATCAGTAATCGCTTAATGTCATCTCCCGCTGAGGACAGAACATTAGCGATGTTTTACAGTCTATATTGAGATCAGATTTGTGTTTTAACAGTGCTAAGCCTAGAGAGACGCCACCGAGCTCGGAAAGGGTCTTGATTCCCACCTAGTAGATGGCGCCACAGCATTAATCACATTCATCATCAACGCACGGTGATAATCTTGTAGAGCTAGTTGGCAGCATGATATTTGTACGGGCCATTTCTAGTCCAATCTCCGGTTGCGGGTATGTGGCATATTCTGAAAATCATAATTATAGTGAACGCGCGGACACGCTATTTGGCCCATCCACTGTTGTGGATATATGTAATAGTACGGAGTACTATGTAATAGTTGAAGTTGTCCCAATATGTACCGCCCACTTCTTGGCGAATCTCCAGTTGTGGACGAGTGCAATTGCATTGTTCGCTTCTTAGGCATGTGCCATTGTATGGAAATTTTCAGCACCATTATCAACACGTGGACACGCTTCATGACCAATCCCGTCGTTGTGGCTATGTGCCATAACCATCATCAACGCGCGGACACGCTTCTTGGTCGATATTCGGTTCTGGGTATTTTATCATCATCATCATGCTTAACACGTGGTGATCACCTCAAGGATGGATGGATGGAAACAACTTTATTAAAATCCGGCGAAGTTTAACGACCCGGGCTCAGGTCTCCCATGAGGGGACTTCGAGGCCTTGCCTCATCGCCGCCTCCTGGGCCCTCAGGACTGCCCACTCTTGTGTCTTGAGGTTGGAGCTGCGCAGAGCGGCGGCCCACTTTGACGCAAGAGCCTCCGGAGTTACGGCCATTTTCGCTGCTATAACAGGACACTCCCACACCCCACACTCCCACACCTCAAGGAGCTAGTCACGATATGCACCGCCTGCTTATATCAGCAACCCCCTGTTGTGGCTTTGCTCCCCTTGTATGGAAATTCTCATCATGATCAATCAGGGCGACCATCTGAAAGGGCTAGCTGCTGTTGTTGGCACAAGAGAAGCATGCGTGCGTTTGTGGCTTGTAGCTGCTTGCTAGCTGCAAAAATATTTTATGTCCCGCAGATGCTTCACTGTGCCATGATTTACATTCCGCGTTGTCACAGAATCATCATCGTCAGTATATTTTTATGTCCACTGCGGGACAAGGCCTCTCCCTGCGATCTCCAATTACCCCTGTCTTGCGCTAGCTGATTCCAATTTCCACCTGCAAATTTCCTAACTTCGTCGCCCCACCTAGCTTCCTGCCATCCTCAACTGTGCTTCCCTTCTCTTGGCACCCATTCTGTAGCTCTATCGTCCACCGGTTATCTATCATACGAATTACATAGCCTGCCCAGCTCCATTTTTTTCTCGTAATTTCGACTAGAATATCCGCTATGCCCATTTGCTCTATGATCCAGACCGCTCTCTTCCTGTCTCTTAACGCTACGCCTAACATTTTTCGTCCCATCGCTCTTTGTGCGGTCCTTTACATTTTCTCGAGCTCCTTTTTTAACCTTCACCTTTCTGCCCCATACGCTAGCACAGGTAGAATGCGATGATTGTACACTTTTCTTTTCAACGAAAGTGGTAAACTCCTAGTCAGGATTTGGATGATCAGGGCCTCTTGTGAATGTCTGACCTAGACAAACATACTACTTCACAGACTCTAGAGGCTGACTGGTGATCTTGAATATACTTGTTCCCTTGCCAGGCTATTATTTTTGTCTTCTGAATATTTATCGTCAACCCAACCCTTGCATATACTGGGTTAAAATTAAGGTCCTAAATCATTATTTGCAATCCATCCCTAGTGATTCGGAACAGGACAATATCATCTGCAAACCGAACGTTGTAATGATATTCACCGTTGATCCTCACTCCTAAGCCTTTGCAGACGAATAGCTTGAATATTTCTTCTAAGCATGCAGTGAATAAAAATGGAGAGATTGTGTCTCCTTGCCCGACTCCTTTCTTGATGGGTAATTTTCTTTCTTTTGGAGAGGCAAGTTAGCTGTGAATTCTCCGAAAATATTTGCTAAGATATTCAGTTATGCCTCCTGTACTTCTTCATTATGAAAGGCTTCCATGACTGCTGGTGTCTATATTGAATCAAAAGCCTTTTCATAATCTATGAAAGCCGTATACGGAGGTTGATTGTACTCCACAGATTTCTCAATTGCCTGATTGATGACATGCACGTGATCCATTGTTGGATATCTCTTCCTAAAGCCAACCTGTTATTTTGGTTGATTGAAGTCAAGTGTTGCCCTGGTAATACTGGAAATATCCTTGGTGAATATTTTATAAAATACTAATAGCAAGCGGATGGGTCTCTAATGCTTCAATTCTTTAACGTCTCCCTTCTTATGAATTAGTATAATGTTGGCATTTTTCCAGTTCTCTGGTAGACTTGAAGTCGTGAGGCATTGCGTATAAAGGGACGCAAGCTTTTCAAGCACGATGTCTCCTCTATCTTTGATTAAATCGACTGTTATTCCATCTTATCCAACTGCTTTTCCTCGGGACATGTCTTGCCAGGCCTTTCTAACTTCATCGCTAGTTACAGAAGGAGCCTCTGTATCCTGTTCATCACTACTTCCAATTACAGTTGCGTGGCTGGTCGGGGTACTGTACAGGTCAGTAAAGAATTCTCTCCTGCTTTTAAAATATCATGAAAACTGCCGATGACATTACTCTGCTTATCTTTCGCTGCACACAACTTGGCCTGTCCTATGCCAAGTATTCTTCTCACTGATTTAAAGCTGCGGTAATATTTTACTGCTTCCTCAATCTTTCCGACGTTCTATTTTCGAATATCGCTTACTTGCCTTTTACCAGCTGTGACAATACTGTAAATTCTGTCTGATCTCCTGAGCTAAACATTGTCATGCTTTTTCATTTTTTTATTATGTTCTTGGTTATCATGCTATAATCAAATTACGCGGACAAGTCATCATCAAAAAGGCAATACGAAGAGCTACTATCATAAAATTAAAACAAATTACTTCACGGTCCATCTCTCTGGTCCTATTTTTTTACCTCCGTAATGGCATCGCGCAAAGACAGTGTATAGTCAGATTTCTCTCTGCTAATATCAGAAAATAGCGGAAGTCTACAAGAGGACAATGGCCAGTTGATGCAATCAGCGGAGAGCACTCCACGCGGTCGCCTACGCTGACGTAGAAAAAAAAATGGTTTCCTCTAATGTCGACGGCAGTTGAACGTCAAAGTGGGAAACTATGCACTCGCGAAAGGTTTGATGTTTTAAGAAACTATAATTTGATTTGACAGGACGCGAGTTTCAGCTGCAGGGCAAAGTGCGGACGAGCGCGAGTTTATCAACCTAGCAACCGCCTCAAAGCCTCAAGTCGTGCGCAGAATGCTGCGGAGACTAGAGGCCCTGAGCCACATTTACCAGCACTCAAGCTGACTCGAAGGTAACCGACACCCGTTTTTTTTTTTTAGCAACCTCTTCGCTTTACACTGGAGGACTGAACCTTTGAAAGGGCAGTGAAGTCCGTCGGCCAAAATGCGCATTGACGCAATGTTTTCGTATCCCGAAGGAAGGCTTCGCACTCAGAGGTGACATCCTGGACTAATGATATGATTAAACGTTAGTGAATGACGCGCGAAACGCAAAGAGTTTCATGTTTCTGCCACATTTTCTGTCATGACGTCAGAAGTGGCGGCCTTGTAAACAGTAGGGCGTCGAAGGTTGACTACAGAGATCGCTGTCGCCGCTCGAGAAACCGAGCTGATTGATGTAGGACGTCGCGTCTGCTCCATATGAAATGGCTTCTCCAAAAGGGACATTGATGACGTTGCTAGAGATGATTTGTCATCTGTATAGCGCGAGAATGATTCCTCTCCCTGCGAACAAGAATTCAGTCTTCTCTTCTACGTCTTGGATAAACCGAGCGAGAATGCAATTTAAAGTTTGCAAGGTTAAGCTTGTGTTACGCAACCCCTCAGCACTCGCTATGCATACCCATGCAACAATATTTAATCCTCATTTCATTTCTTTAAAAAACCATTGTGGGGTATTACATAAGGAGTGGGAATAGAAGAAATTGAAATAGAGGTTGTCCACTTTAATATTTGTAAAACACTTGCTGTTTTGTCCATGAAGGCAGCTTAAGTGATGATGGTAGCGATGTGGTAGGGAAGGCCGTTGCAGTATGCTGCTGTGCGAGCAAAAAATGATGACGAGAAGGGAGCAGTATATGCACACGGGCGAGCAACACTTAGTGGATAGCTTGTGCGAAACAGCATGCGTGAAGGTGTTAGAAGGCAAGGTGCGTGGCGAAGTGAACGGGTGTACAGGAGGAGAGAACGAATTTATTAGAAAGGCAGAGGTCGGCCTGAGTGAGCATGCTCTGGCCTGCTATTCTGCACAAGTAAAAAAGGAAAGGGTACAAAAAACATTGATTAAAGATGATGAGGACCGGAAGAAGGGGCGCGTATATACACTAACACAGTTGTTTCCTTAAAGCCTTCTGTCTAGTCCAGTGGTCTTCAAGTAGTCCAGAGCAGCTCTTGTAGCTATTGATGCTACTGTACGGTCACACATGGCAGACAAAATTGTACTTTCGGACAATGTTTTTCTGCCAATGCTTGCCAGCGTCGAAGCCAGCATCTTCCACTGTGATGCGTACAGAGGGCAGTCGCAAAGCAGATGTTGGATAGTCCCCGACGCTTGGCAGCGTTCACAGTTCGGATTGTTCGTACGGCCAATTAGATGTGCATAGCGTCGACTGAAGGCGACGCCCAGGCGAATCCGGTGAAGCGTGCTTGCTTGGCATCGCTTAACTTTAGCTGGCAGGCGAAAAGTCCGCTCACAGTCTATTTCCCGCAGGCGTCTCTATTGATTGACTGGTTGAGCCCAGTATTGTGCTGCGCAATCTCGCACAAGCGTGGTCAACAAAAAGTTTAACATCGCTCCGCGAGTAGGGAATATTTACTTCGACGGTTGTAGGAATATCGGTTCTTGCTTCCGAATTAGCTAGCTCGTTGCCGACCAAGCCGCAATGTCCAGGTAATTGAGTGACCGGAAATTGGAAGGTAATTGAGTGACCGTTCCTCTGAGCGAGATCAAATATTAGTAGGATGTCTAACGCTATCATGTAGTACTGACCTCTATTCGAGAGAGAATCGATAGCTTGCAGCGCTGATCTTGCGTCAGAAAGCATAGGCCATGTACGTGGTGTCAGGTAGGATACAAAACGGACAGCTTCCCGTATTGCGACAAGCTCTGCAGCTGTTGAGGACGATTTGTGGTCCAAGGAGGAGGTATAAACTTTATCTACAGAAATTAGCTGACGGTGAAATCGTCCGAGGTGGGAGGCGTCCCTAGTTCAGGATGCCGTGGGCCTGAGCCTGCACACCAGGCAATGCTGGTCTTCAGGGCTCGGGCATGTCAACTAGGCTTCCCACTGCTCGACGGTTGGTCCTGTGATGCGTGGTGTCGATGGGTTTTGCCCACATTTTCATACCATGTGGTAGAGGTTATTGGGAGCAGAGCAGAAGGCGCACTTGTAAGTACAGCTAATAGGAAACATGGCGTGTAGGAGGGTGCCATGCGGGAAAATGCCGGTCTTTAGTTTTCGGAATATCACTGCCTCTTCTCCAGTTAGCTTGGGATGCGAGGGTAGGTAGATCCTCCGACCCAGTCGGTAGCGGCTCAGGATATTGGCGTATCTTTTCGGGACACTTTCGTGTTTGTCTACCGGGGCTCGTGAACCCGGTGAGATAGCCCGGAGAATGTGATCTCGGGCCGCGGCGTTCGCCGCTACATTACCCCCCAGGGACTCGTGTCCCGGGGCCCAGACAATGCATAGTTCTTGAAAATTGTCTAGATTCCCGAGGATGTTCAGGGCTTGTTTGGAAATGCAGCGCTTTGGGTAATTTCTAAATGCTGCTTGTGAGTCCGTGATGAGTGTGATATTATCTTCCTCTTGCTTGCCCATAGTGGCCGCCAGGGCTATCGCCGTTTCTTCCGCGCAGTCGATGTCTGGAGTGTTTACCGAGGCCGCTGCTACCTCTTCTCTTCGGCCGCTGATCATGCTGATCACGCTGGTACCGTGGGCCACTCGGTTCTTGTACTTTGCCGCGTCGGTGTATCCGACTTTTTTTTTTTTTTTCTTGGGGGGGGGGGGGGGGGGGGTCCTTCGTAGGCCTTACGTACAGCTTGTGCTCTCGCTTGCCTCATTTCTTTGTTGTATTCAGGGTGCCTGTTTCTAGGGATGCTGGCCACCGTGATCTCCCACAAGGGAAGAGGGACCCGCTGTTTTCTGGATTCATATTAGACTGGGTAGCCCAGACTGCTTAGCGTGTCCCTGCCCGCGCTAGTGAGCTTTGAGTAGCTCTACCTGACTTGTCTTGTGGGCCTCTGCTAGTTCTTCCTAAGTACTGTGGATTCCCAGGCTCAATAGCTTCTCCGTGAACGTCGTTGGTGGAAGCCCCAGTACCAGCTTGTAGGTCTTTCGTATTAGAGTGTTCAGTTTGTCTCTCTCGCTGTTCTTGAGACCCAGGTACCGGGTGCAGTAAGTGACTCTACTGATTATCAGGGCTTGTATTAATATATGATCGTGTTGTGTTCGTTCAGGCCGCGATTACTATTACCTACTGTTTGCACCAAGTGCACGACTTAGGTAACTGTCGCTTGCAGCATTTTAATGGCGGCGAGACCGGCACCATCCTTCTGGAAATGAGGCCCAGGATATGGAGTACGTCCACCTTGGGTATGTTGACTCCGTGCAGGGCCAGTGTTGGACCCGGTGTCTCCTGGGGAGGCCACCCTCTCGTTCTCTTTTTGAAGATTAGGAGCTCCCACTTTTCCGGGGTGCATTAAAGTCCGCAGCGGTGTAGATAACGCTCGTTCCTGTCGATGGCTTCCTGCAGGGCGTCTTGCTGTTCACCCCCCGATTCCGTGCACGTCCACACGGTCAGGTCGTCTGCGTACATTGCGTGACGGATACCCCTGATGTTCTCTAAGAGGTTAGGAAATCTGCTCATGGTTATATTGAACAGCAACGGGGAGATCACCGACCCCTGTGGGGTTCCTCTCTGCGGTATTTGGATCTTGTCTGTCCTGAGGTTCCCCAGGCCTATGGTCGCCGTTCTACCCGTCAGGAAGTCCCGGACGTAGTTGTACGTCCGCCATCCGCAGTTGGTATGTTGCAGGCTGTTTGGCACTGCTTCGTGTGAGACGTTGTCGAATGCCCCCTTCACGTCGAGTGACAGGATGAGACTCTTGTGGCGTGTGCTGAGGCCGTTGATGACTTCTTTTAGCTGAAGTAGGATGTCCTGGGTGAAGAGGTCAGTCTGGAAACCGAACATAAGTGTTCGGCAGGCGCACCCCTTTTTTCAGGTAGGGCGAGAGATTGTGGACCACGTGCTCGAAGAATTTCCCCGCGCACGACGTGAAGGAGATCGGTCGACGGTTCTGTAGCTTGATAGACTTGCCAGGTTTCGGAATCATCGTTACGTCCGCGTGCTTCCAGGAAGCCGGTATACTGCCGGCCTCCCAGCTTTCATTGATGTACTTTAGTAAGCTCTCCATTGCCCCATCGTCCAAGTTACGGAGGGTCTTGTTAATTTTTTCGCCGCCGGGCATCGTGTTTCTCGTGAGGTTTCTTAAGGCTGCCATGATCTCTGAGTGGGTTAAAGGTTGGTCTAGATCCGGATTTGGTTCCCCCTCGTACTCCGGGTGAATGATGGTCTGCGCCTTCCGTTGTTGCGGGTCTCCGAGGTATTTCTCGGTGATGGCTTCGAGCACTTCTTCCTCGACGCCCTGGAAGTTGTGTATAAGTCTTTGTACGTGTTACACAGTGACAGTTTTTGATTCCTTTTGGCCAGGAGGGTCTTTCGAATGGCCCAGGTCTTTCGGTTGCTTAGGGTTCCCTGTAATTGGTCGCACACTGGATTCTAGTTCTGGCGTCCGAATTTTTCAGCATACTCCTTCGCCTCTCGCGAGACTGCGGCAATGCAGATCTTAAGTTTGTGGTTTCTCTTTTGCTTCTTCCATCTCTTTAAAAGTCCTCGTATAGCCTCCCAGAGGTGAAACTGGTGTAGAACTTGTGAAATAGGGTGTCTAAACCAGATTCTGCTTCTGATGAGGTCACGGTGATATTATACGTGTATATCGAACTAATGAACCTATGGCGCCATTCTGTATGGATTCCTGTGCGTTGGGGAGGCAAATCTGCTGAGGATTTCAGACGGGTGATATATCATCGAGTGCTTGCCTAACTAGTGCCCTATCTCTCAGTAATTTTGCACATTGAGGAGCATCACAAAGAATATGTTTTAGAAATCCTAAAGCAGATGATGTGATGTTAGTCACATGTAAGCACCAGTTTAGGCCATGCGAGATAGTAACACCTAGGCACTTGAATGAATCCACGGTGTCAATGGGGATGTTAGTAATAGTTTAATGAAAGTGGGAACGATTTCGACTGCGGAAAACTGATATTAATTTACATTTAGTAAGGCTTAGGACCAATAACAAGCAATGAAACATGAAACAGTTTAGTTTGCATGCCCACATAGCCCCATCACGAAACATTTTGTGCGTACTTTCTTTGAGAATCGAATCATCGCTATCTTCCGTCTATTAGACAATCTAGAGTGTTCGGGAAAGTATGCAAGTGGTTGCAGACCGGCGTTGTAGACTTCGAACTATTGATGAAGCCTCTGCAGTGTATCTGTCTGCGTAGTTGCGAAGAGCGTTTTGTGACATTAGTTTGCAACCAGGAAAGTGCTGAATGCCATTCCTACAACTGTGAAGAATGCATTTTTAGCTCCTCGTCTCAGTTGGCGTGAGACTGAAGGAACTGACGAACTTAAGGAAATCCCCTTTGCTTGAAATGCAGCTCATCGCTGTAATGACGCAGACAGTGAACGTCACGCCAATTTAAGGGGCAGTGAACTTCGGCCGGCGACAAGAAAACCACATTTCGCAATCATGCACGCAAAGCGTTCGTCATAGCTGTGAAGTTTTTCATGCATTCGAGGCATTTGTAATCAGTATTTCTTAAAGTTGGCTTTATTCTACAGAGCCTTCAGAGATGGAACTGAGCCGCAGTACTACAGGATAAATGCGCAGAGGAACAATGATTGGACGGACGGAAGTCCCGTACGAAACGTGGTTCAGCGCCGGTGCCAGAAAATGTCTAAATTTGCATCAGAGGAGACAAAAACATTTGACAACAGGACATTCAAGCCATCTGAGTGATTAATTAGATGTAACTTCTGCAGTTTCTAGCTATGTAAAAATACGCAAATTAAGTAATTGAATAACCGGCTTCCCCCCCCCCCCAAAAAAGAGAGAAAACGCTGCCTAGCTTTACACATACAGCAAAGCAATGCATCGCGGGGCGAAAAATTCCGACGCTTTCTCAAGATTGCCAATATCGAAGCTACTGATTATCCGGCGCTACATGTGGCTAAGAGGCTATAGCGTTCAGCGGCAGAGCACGTGGAGAGGAGCAGATATTTAATGGAGAAAGGAGGATAGGCCGGTCTGGATAGAGTGTCTATAGCCTGCTACTACTCACTGGTGTAAGGGGAAGTGGGAGATAGAGTAGGGGGCAGTAGTTGGTGGTACCTCCTAGAGCACTGTACGGGCCGATTTTTTACAGCCCGGGCACGGCCCGGGCCCGTTTTTACGTTGGGCGGCCCGCCCGAGCCCGATCAAAACATTTATGGCGAGACCCGGGCCCGGCCCGGGCCCGGAAATAATCTATACGTTACCCGCCCGGCCCAGCCCGCCACCCCTTTACCTTAGGCCCGAGCCCGGCCCGAGACCGAAAAATAATGTTTTTCAGAGTTGAGACGCCCGAGAATAACTCGCTGCACGTTACATGCACACCACCAGAAAGCCCGAGCCCGGCCCGGGCCCGGGTCAAAAAGCACACGCCGTGCCCGAGCCCGGCCCGAGCCCGTGAAAAAACTGTTCTACCCGGCCCGGCCCGGCCCACGGGCCGGGCCGGGCCCGGGCTTTCGGGTAAGCCCGAGCCCGTGCAGTGCTCTAGTACCACCTACCGGTAATACCACCAGCGGTACGTGGCAGGTGATTATGATATTGCTACACAATGAGCTACTATATACACGTTTTCTAATACGTGGATGTGCGCACACAAATTTTATCGCACAAACACATTTCGCACTGTCTTCACGTCTCACAGGTCCTAGAGACGACCGTCAAAGGCAGTCTAACACGGAAAGTTCAAAAGTGACCTTATGGTACTTGGTCTAAGTGACTTTGGGCATGGTCAACACTCCTCCACGCACCTACAATTTCTTCCTAAAAGGTGCGGGAGTCTAAACAGTGAACACTAAATTTAAGTGTCCTTCGCTCGGCCGCATATTGAGGGCG